>NC_140201.1:11376390-11406364 GCF_965226575.1 Pagrus pagrus | reverse complement strand
GTGTCCTGCGTTGTGGTTAACTAATCATCCGTATTTGTGTTATTTCTGCCTGCAGGTGCATGTAGGTGTGATGCCACAGCCTGCAGTTTGACTCCAGTATTACAAAATGAGGTTTAGGACAGAAAAAATAATAGTTTCTTAAGCTAAAGTAGCAAAAAAATTCATCCTAGATGTGAGTATTTGCTGCTTTTCTTAATGTTTTACATAAGAAATTGAATATATTTGCATTTTATCCTCATTGTCAGACAAAACAAGCAGTTGTCAGGTGTCACTTTGTGCTGTGTGTGGATTGTCTGTCACTTGTCACTGACTCACTGACTTTAATATTAAAATACATTCATTCACGGCTGAAAAGATTAGTCGAAACCTCTGCTTCTACCATCCTAAATGTGAGCGTTTGCTGCTGCTCATAATGTTTTATTATAAAAAAGTATTATATATTTGCATTTTAGGCTCTTGGTACAGTGGCCCTGATGGCCGACACACAATAACAACATCTCAGAAAACACCACAAAACACAAGAACATCTCGGTAAACAATCTGAAATGACTCTCACTGTGCTCTTGATCAGCCAAAACAAGCAGTTCGAAGGCGTCACCTTGTGTTGTGATTAGGAAACTGTTAGGCTGTGGTTTCACCAGTCGCTGACACGCTACAGACCAAGCTATTACTTGATTTATCCAGATAATCACCAGCAGATAAAAATGATAATATACCGGTCGTTAGTTGCGGTTATGTAAATGTCAGAGTTGAATCAAAAACAGAGCTTCTCCACCTTTTTTCTACGATAGTGTTTAAATATCTCTGTGTTGGACTGTTGCAGCCCCGTCAAATGACTGGTGCAAAGGCAGGGAGACTTGAAGCATTGCATTGCTGATTTATTATTGGCAACAGCTGATTTACTGACATGCTCGTGCACATGGGAGAATAAGTGCGTATTTGCTGTATTGATTTAACCTACAGTTCAACCTGACTTGCAGATGTGTCTGCGTGCTGGGTCTTGACTTGTTGTCTTGCGTGTGTTCAGGTACGACTGCAGGGCTTAAGATTGCAGCCTGGACCAAACGACAACGTCTCAGCGACATTTATGAAGCTTTCAAGGCCTTTTGGTGAGTACACGCGCACAAAAACAATAAAGAGGAGGTACCTTACTTTTACACACTCGCACACATTTTAAAGTCCTCTTTGTGGTGACTTTTTAGCTGTCTGGTGCGCACAAAAACACAACAAAAAGTCCCAAATAGAGATGTAAATGGCCAACAGATGTTCTTCCTCTATCGTCTATAATTGTGTTTCTATTCTGCTGAAAACCACAAGCAGCACGAGCAGAACAATACAGACTAGATGTGCAATATGCCCAGGGAGGCAAACCGTGCAGACGTCTTCCTTAAGCAATCTCTTTGTGTCAGCCTCTTGCTGTTGATGCCGCCTTGGTTTCAGAACGGCTGCTTCAGCTGAAGTGAAAGCAATCGACTTCCTCTTGATGAAATGTGTGCTGACTATCAACTGGTGCTGAGTAAGCAGTGGGTTATTACCGTACAGTCAAGCGCACAATATGTAGCCAGACACGACTGGTCACACGCAGATAGTCACATGAGCTCAACCACTCATGCACCTAAATGTACTAATGTTATACAAACAGAGACTAATGCATAAATGCACTAAAGAAGGCCTTTGATCGTCTGCACACGTACAGATATTTTGATACTTTGCATGCAGCGCTGGATCACATTTCCATAAACAACATATCAATAATGCAAAGATCATAAGCGTGCAGCCTGTATCTCCGCTCTAATGCTCTCTACATGTACTGCACACACTACTGTAGGTAGTCTCTTGCTGGATCCATCCATTAAAACACACAGAAACACACTCTAAATTAATGATGAATAACTGAAGACAGCGTTGAGGTCTTGTGTGGGATTTTTACTATAAAATGGACGTTTTAAGAGGTTGATTTGTGATTCAAACACACACACACACAAAAACAATTGCTGTGAGACAACAATCAATGCAACTCCAGATCTGTCGGTTTAATGGTTTCCCTTTGGCATGCAAAAAGCTTGTGAGACTCTATGTGAGCAGATGCAACCCTGACATCCCTCATCATAGCCGAGTGGGGCTTTTCCACCGGAACAGAGGACTTTTAAGGGAGTCAAACCGAGCCCCAATTATAATAAATGGATGGTCTTTATAGGTCTGAAAAGTGAATCCAATGCAGAAGTGCCTTGAATCTGCATTCTTTCTAGTGGCCAGCAGGGGGTGACTCCACTGGTTGCAAAAAGTGGTCAGATTGTATGTAAGCGTATGGAAAAAATGACCCTACTTCTCACTTGATTTTTTTAACGCAGTACGCAGTTTCCAAATTAGTTCATGGTCTCAATCGTTAGTTGTGTCTTCTTCAATACACAATTCAATTCACTTTGTACATTATGTTCCCATTCATAGTAAAATAGAGAATATAGCAGGGAATGATTTAGAGCGAGGCTCGATTGTGATTGACAAGTTGCCACCGCACTGTGTCCTCGTGTCTCAGTCAGATCCAATCAGGATGTCCTCGCATCCTGCCCCATCACGTCCGAGTATGGTCACTTCTGGCTCCAAAAAAACAAGATGTTGACCACCGTAATGCCAAACACGAGGCTTTGAAAACCATAGTTGACAGCCCTACTATTTATTCTAAAGTCTTTGGTTCTCACTCACTGGCAGAACTGTCCAATAAAAGCCACAATAACAAACAAAAATAACCAATTGTCATCAAAATAACAAAAAAGTAAAGATAAGTTCACAACAGCTGAGCCTAGCTAAACTGTTTGACCAGAAGTAGAAGCCATCAAAGTGAAATGCAGCTCTACTTTTTGATTCAGAACTCAACCTTTTGCTAAATTTGATTTACTTTAAAGAAACACAACCTCCCTAATGCTGTCTCTTTTCGCCGTGTGATCCGTCTTTGTATCCTGAACCCTGATCCAGCGTGTAGATAACCCACTTCCTACTGGTGTGAAGTTTTTGTACACAAACCTGAGAGAGACAGAGGGGGAAGAAAAGAGCAAGCGAGTTATGTTTTCCCACCTCTGATCAGAGAGCAGGACTGTGTGTTTATGTGTGTGTGAGTTTGTCATCTCGCTTACATCAAAGGCACCAGATCTTACACACACACACACACACACACACACACACACACACACACACACACACACACACACACACACACACACACACTTGTTGCAGCTATGAATTATGTTGTAATGTAGTATTCAACAGCTGTGGGAAAAAGACGACAGGTTGCTGCTGGTCTGTTTACATACATTTTTTGTTGACATGTTGTTACCCAAGTGGCAGATTGTCATGTGAGTAAAATAAGGATACTATAGAGTCTTTCACAAGTCTGGAGGGTTGTTTTCAGGACTGACATTGATGTTGCGGAAAAAGCGAAAAGAGATGTTATAGTTTGATTAAGTCCTTCCTTCTTCCTTCTATTACATGTTTGTGGTTTGTTTGGGTGGCGAATATCAACAACTCATACATGCATGGTTTTCTGACGGTGGAGGACTGTTATCAAAGACAATATCAGATGGCTGCACCACATTTAGCCTTGGCTTTGAGTTAGAGGACACACACACACACACAGGCAGATACTCTCTTAAGCCTGAGAGGTTGTCAATAATACAAAACGTCTTCTAAGAATAGAGATTTTCCACTGTTTGCTCGGTCTCTTGTCAGCTCTCCTCCTCCCAGTCTTGTCTGCCGTTTCTTTTTTTTCAGACTGTTTCTTTCCTCGTCATTCTCTCTTACTGGTTTCTCTTCCTATGTTTCACTTTTGTTTCCATTTTTACAGTGCTTGAGCTCCAATGTTGCCTCTTCAGTTCTATAGTTTGTTTCAGGTGGTTTGAACTCGTCACTGGAAGTCACAGTTAAGAAGTAACATTGGGAAAAATCTGGCTGATGTACACCTTAGTTGTGACCTTGGAAACAGCAGTTGACAAAGCAAGCTCCCACAAGGTCCGCAGAGTAGCTCTTCAACTCCTTTTGATTATATTACAAGATCTTCCTCAGCAGATGGAGGTGTCATTTCTGCCAACTGCAGTTTTCAAGGTGAAGAATCAGCTTTGACACACAGTGAGGGTGTTTGTATCTGTATCTGATCGCTGCTGTAGTCAGGTTGATAAATGGGAGTGAAGTTTCACTTTTGAATCCCAAGTAAACTGCTCTGGATCAGAGCAGAATCCTACGTGTCTTCAGGTTTCTATCCCTCCAGAAGGTCTGGCTCTGCACCTGACTTTCTCTTCTCAGAGCTAGCCTGCTCTGCCCTCCCAAAACAACGCTCGGCAAACATCTTTTGTTTTGTTTCAATAGAAAGACCCTTAGTGGCAGAAATCACATATAGAGCGTTTAAGTTGTGTAGAAAACAGATGCTTCCAAATACCATGCATATGAGTGAGAAATTCCATCGGGGTGGAGGTTGGGGTTGATAAATGGGTCAGACAAACACAGTACTTTCGCCCAAGACTTTGAGACCTGTGTAAAAAAAAAAGTCAGTGTTTACTTGTTTTAACTTACGCTTGTAACTTACCTAATGTTTTACCTTACATCATCTTTTCCTAAATCTAACCATGTAGGTTGGTTACTCCAATGATGAAGGACACCTAAGTATGGATGATTTATGAAAGGCACCTGACGATGGATTTGCTCTCCACAGAAGTTAATATTAAGTAGCGTATGCACTGCAAGTAGTGTTATGTGTACAGATTAATTAGACTGCGTTGCCATCTGCTGAAGATCATGTGGTGTGATTGAAGGCTCCAGAACAGCTGCTAAATGGACCTTGCTGTGAGACTGTTTTATCAACAGTGGAGAGGCATTTAATCAATTTCTGTTTGACCACTTGTCATATTAACAGTTAAAGGTCACCTCTGGTCAAAGTACTTTGTGTAGAAAACAGCTGGCCAGTATCAGAAGGTTCAAACTGTTGTACCGCAAGTAATTGCTGTCAGAACAGAAAAATGAGCTGGAACATGGGCCTGTGTTTTTCAGCACTTTTTGGAGGTGTGAAATCCTGTTTATAAGTCTGTTCATAATCACATGAGAGGGAAACAATGCTGTTCAACTCCAAAGTAGAAAGTTTGGCAAAGCCAGCACCAGTAAGACCCAAATCTGGACCTTTTCAAACACAATGCAAGTGTCAATACCTGTTAAAGGAGCAGTAAATCTAACTAGTTGCTCTGCTTTACTTTAAGGGCAGTAGTGTGATGTAAAACATCTGCACTCTAGGCCAGTTCTTCAGTGTACAAGCTACAGCCCGTCATCAAAGTTTTCTCCAAAGTCACTTTGCATTGCAGTTTTAAATCAAATAATGAAAAGTCACTCTAACTCTAATGTCTTTTTGGGTTTTCGCCAATCACTGTTCCCATCTTCACCTACTCATCCTGAACAGGAAATGTCCCAGAACAACCTGATGCCAATTCAATTACCAAAGAGATCACTGGCAGCGAGTCAGATTTGCTTTTGGTGATGCATCTTTGGGTCTTTCTGGGTAAAAGCACAGCACTCAACCTATATCTGAAGTATTTGCTGTGTCACAGTGACACTGCTTGCATATGGAATGCATTACATATCCCTCATGGCATGTTGAAAGGCAGTATTGTGTCATCTTGTAGTTGTCTGAAAGGCAGGTAGTGTAACCAACACCCTGTGATATTTTGTTGGTAGGTCACCGTTTCTTGGAATGGTGATGAAAGTTGTCAGTCAGGTCCAGGTCATGGTGAGTGAGTGCTTCATCTTAGGCAACTGGACTTGTTTCAGTTTTCTGAAGACATTTCACCTCTGATCCAACAGGATTCTTCAGTTCTAACTAACTAGAGGCGTTTGGCCTTTAACAAGCACTTTACGTGTCTTTGTCGTGCTCTCTAATTCCTGTCATAGCTGTTTTTTTTACTTTTTTTTATAAAAGTAGTGTATCCTGTGTAGATCGCAAAAAACTCTTTGTCACATTTGCCACTCCAGCATTATTTAAAGTAGGGAGAACAATATGAATATGAATGAAGGCCTAAGATCAATTACTGCAAGTTTTGTATTGTGATGTCCTGTTTCTCTAATCCAACATTTGAATACCTTCATCACATTTTAACAAAAATCTTAATAAAATACAATAGTGTCATTAAAAATGTCCTGCTTTTTGCAAAGTTGCCCAAATGTATTCAGTACATAACCGTGTTTCCCAATCGTATTGTCAAGGCACAGCTTCTTGTAATTAGTTTGTACGTCATTCCCCATGTAGTGACGTACGAACCTAATCTTGTGTGCGCCTTTTATTGGCTTTAATTGAGATTTATTTATTTGAGCTGCACGGAAAAAGTTTCATAAATGTTATTTGGTGCTAAGGAAGCAGATTTTCAGAGAAACTATGATAGAAAAATCGCTATTCCAAATGTGATTTCCTCGATTGGATCACCATTCGGTCAATAAAAATAAAAAGGTTATATAATTTACAAATTGCTTGTTTTGTCTGACCGACAAAGGACCGAAGGAAACTAGAAAAAAAAAAGGCCACCAATTATCAAAGTAGTTTTATTTAATCTATTGATTGTTTATGTAAATGGGAGTGTTTACAGACTGTACTGTCTGAAAGGGGCTGTACAGACAGACAGGTAGTCAGGTATCTGGGGTGAAAGAGGAGAGACGACAGCTGGCTGTGTGCCAGTAATGTCATTAACACTGTTAGTAATACTGCACTCAAAGTAATGGACACGCACTCACGCAACAAACTTGTTCACTTTTGAGCTGATTTTCCAACTCTGAAAGAAGAGCACGGCATCCCTTGTATGCATTTTTACAAATAGAAGTTGATCACAGAAGCAGCTTATTATACAAACTGATACTTTAACAGGCTTTAGGTGGATTGTGTGTTCTTCCTCAGCACATTAATTGTTTTGTGCCTGATCCACAACATCAAACTGCAAAAGCAGCAGTATTAGTGTGTCAGTTTTTGTTCCTCTTTCATATTTTCTCTCTGTTTGTCTTGTTAGGGGCTTGATATGGTTTTTGTTTCTCAGTGAGAATGAGTGCAGCCTGAGTGACAAGGTTTTCTTGCTGCCTCCCAAAGATATGAATCTGAACTCTTTGTATTTTAAAGTGGATCAGTTTAAACACTTCACCAAATGGTTTAATCAGCTCTGCTTGTTCGTGTGGCCCAATCATCGTGTTTTTTGGGATTTAGACAAGTTTTTGGTAAATCAGTGATGATGGAGTCACCACAGCCTGCCTGAGGCCAATCGTAACATCACATTGACGATGCTGAAGACAAAAAAATATTATCTATAGTCTGTGAAATGCTACTGATGCATTACTCGATACATTTTGGATTATATTGTGGAATCGGCACCGCCTCTGTGTGCCCAAACAACAACAAATGGACTACTTTTGATTGTTAGACCCTTGAAATTCGCACATACATTTCCAATGATTTATGACGTTGTCAGACACCATATTTTTAAGGGTCAAACTATTAAGTGTCTTGTTTTGGTATCTTTACGAGCATTTATTGGATCGTTACTAAAAAACAGGGATCTCTGTCTGTCTGTATCTCTCTCGAATGAACTCATGGGGAAGCAGACATAAACAAATTGGAGATTTGCATGGTGCAACAACTTCCTTTAGCAGCACATTGCAGTGAGAAAAAATAAAAGCAGAAAGTTAAACGAGTCTGGATGAGTGAGGCGACGACCGATGTAATCATCAGACTAAAGATTGGATCTATGAAACCCTCACATTACCAGATAATCTGCACCAAACAGCATGTTTTGAACAGGCATTGCACTTATAACAGTTTAACCTTATGTTATTTATTTGGTTATTTTTACAACAGGGCCTTCTCTGTGATATAACCACAATGATTAAAACGAACGAGTGCTTAATCTATCAATAAATGTTTATTTTATGCTCATACCCATGTGACTTATTAAGCACAAAGTCATTGTGTCTAACCTGCAGAACAGTGGGCTGTAAAATGTTAAAAAGTGGCCTAAACCCCCGTAGTGAAAAGTGAAAATCTTTTATGTTATGATCGCAATTTTTGTGCCGAATTTTGCATTTGAATTGTTATTGACCCATAAACTATATGAGTTTTATCTCATCAAAGTTTTATCACACTCTTATGCAATGCAACGCTGGCTGAAAAACCATCAACATCAATTTTTTTGAGGAGCCATCAAGTAGGTTTGCCGTGGGCCATGTTGGCACAGATCTCCTGACGCGTTGCCAATAGTCAGACAGACACTGCGTCTGTGTGTGTTTGCAGCTTATAGGCAAAGTCTGCTCGAGTGTTCAGCCGAAGGTTTGGTGAAATCGTTGGACACAGTTTGGTTTGTGTCATACCAGAAACTAAATTAGTTCCATGTGCCAATCCTCATTCCTGTCCAACTCGAGCAAAACAAGAGAAAAAACTTGACTTTCAGCTCCTGCCCAATCATAACAACTTCTCGTGTAATAATTGCCGTGTTTTGTTTTCACCAGCTTGACAACAGGAAATTACAGGGAACAAGATGTTCCTCTGTGGTTGTAGCTGTGCCAGTGCCAAGCCAGAGCAATGCTGCGACAAAAACTTTATTAAAATTTGACTGCAATAATTATAAGAGGATTATGCGTCTATCTCATCGTTGCTGCTCTTTGGTGGTTTGTTTGCATGATAATTAGCATGTATTCTCACATTGTGATGATTTTACTGCACTGTGTGTGAGCGAGGGAGATGCAGGTCAAGCAGTTTGGTGATGCAGACTTTTTGGCCTTTATCAGCACCGACCATGTGTGTGTGCATTAGGAGTGTGTTTGTCCGTGGTGTGTCAGCGAACCAGTGGAATATTCCATTAGATGTGCGGGCTGAGTTAAAACTTGAACATCTTTAGGCCTCATACCATCCTGTACATGTCTGCGCAGGCAGTCGTGACCCTATTGGCCTGTTGTCAAACCTGTATCTTTTTGTTACAAGATGAAAACCTCAGCTGTTATTTATTTGTGCATTTAGTTGCGGCTCTCGGTTACATGTGTGTGTTTGTAATGAGGTTTGAGCAAATTTAGAGGCAGGTTTAGGGTCGTATTTTTTGTTTTGATCAGAGAGACGTGACAGACAGCGTGTGGTCACATCGATGTCTGTAAAGAAGACAAAAAAACACACCCACACATGGTGCAATAAGAGGATCTGTATCACCTCCTCGCACGCTCTCTTAGTTTTTTTCTATCTCCTGTTTGGCTCACTGCTCCCTTGTGGGTAAAGGCCTCAGGGGGCTGTAAGGGGGAGGAGACGCACAAACGAACACACACAAGCAGAGTCCTTCCCCTCCGAGGCAGGATGCAAGTGGGGGGTTCTGTAATGTGATGTTGGGTAGGGGGTACTGTAGTCTGAGGGGGCACAAATGAGGTTTGAGGCGGTGCGTTTCAGTCCTGTATGTGTGTGTGTGTGTGGTTATGTGGTAAGGGTGACACACAGCCAGTAACGTGACTCCAGTGTAGAAGTAGGCCAAGGCTGCTGTCAGCAGCTTGTCAAACCCTGACTGTATTCAGCTTCAACAATTCAGACCTGCAGGAGTTAACAACAACACAGCTTTTATTTTTACATTAGAAATCTGTGTTCATTATTTGTTTGCATGCTAGTTCTGGGAGGAAAACAAAGCATCTGGGTCAGAAGATTGCATAAAAATGAAACTAAATTTATGAGACACCAAACACTACATTGACATCAGCTGTCTAGACAGGCTCAGATCAGCAGGATTAAATTAATAGTTCATGTTTGCATGTGTGGCCTCTGTGTCCAGGACAATCTGCTGTTGCTGACAAACGAATAATGATGTCGAACAACTTTTCTGTATAAGATCTTGTCATCTTCAATCTGTCCAGACATGGGCACAGAGGTGCTATTTTTTGGGTTAGCCTGAAACCCAGCGAGAAAATTAGCAAGCTGGCTAAAGGAAAGCTCAAAGTCAGTGTAGATTTGTCTTGTAAAAGCAACATGAGCTAGCTGGCTGTGGGTGTGAACTGACTGTGGTGTGTATGTGGGCCAGTCAGAGTGCTAACTAGCTAACTGAGCTATAAATAAACACAAGGATGAGTGGGCTATTACTAGCTGCAAGCTAGCTGACACACCACACAGCAGAGTCCTGTCTTCTCCAATAACTTTTGCAAATGTTAAGCTAGCATAGCTAACAAAATGTCTTGAACCTGTTTCGGAAAAACCACAAAAATAGGCCTGAGCCACATTTGGTCCGAGGTGACATCCAGACCTGATTCAACCATAGAGTAGTCTTGACTTCATTAGGGAGTGCGAAGAAGCTTGGCCAAGTTTAACAACAGCAACAATGGATCCCTGTGCTAGCTTTGCTGAGGTTGAAAATTCACACTGACACTACAACATCTATGTAGAGATGATATTTCGCATACTGAAGTTAGGATGCTAACGAGCTAGCACGGCTAGTTTTGTAAGCACCAACACTCCCTTGATGCTTCAAGCTCACAGTCCGTACTGCTGGCTGCATGGCTAATTGAGCTATCTAGCTAGCAGAAGCAGCACTTAGCAGCAAGTCGATACTCTGGTGATTTGTTGCCCCCTATTTGTTTTTTAGTATGGATTCAACAGGTGGCCAATTCTCACGTATTGCACCTTTTAATTAAAAATATATCGACTTTCTCAAGAGACTTAAAGATAATTTGCACAAACCGTTTGTGATAACACAGCATAAACAGGATTTTTATACTGATATTTTGACGAGAATGCATTTTATTGTGAATTTTTGCCAGTAGTTGAAAACACAAGAAAAGCATTTTACATGTTTCATATTTTTTATTAAATATTATCGTACTATTACATTTCTAATTGAACAACACCATTGTTTTTATTTTGTTGTGGCTCAGTTCATTCGTAAAAGAGAGAGCACAGTGCGCTCAGATAGGTACTTAAAAGGGCTTAAATCAGCATGGTACTAAAACATCTCTACATCAATTAATGTGTCACATCAAAGTGGTGAATTTACTTCAATAGTTCCAGTTTACATATGAAAATCAGCTGGTTGGATCGTCACCTCCATTGACCTTTAAAGACTTAAACCTTGAATCAGTCCATCTTCTTTTCTGGTAGATTGAGACGTCAAAATTGGTCAACCTGTCACTGACTGACCTTCATTGACCCGAGACTGAGAAACAATGTCGTGCTCTGTCTTCTTGTCATTTCATCAGCGGCGGTGCCAAAAGTATGAAGTGAGGGATCTTCTATTTTGAGAGGAGGCAGCTGAGAGGTTCAGGTGAGGCTACGATTGGAGATTAATTTAGCGCTGTTAGGGTGTCAGGGGGATAAAACCGAGTCAGTGGAAGAGGTTCATCCTTTCTAAAAATGTTTTAGAAAGAGTACATGTATGTGAACAGCAGGTATATTACGTCATATTCATACCAGCCAGTATAGTGATATAAGCCCTGTGTTATGAGTAAGGGATTTGTCATTGACGCTAGTGCACGTTGATACACATGTGCCCCCCTCCACCCCCCGCACTCTCTGCACTGCAGCAGCACTGCACCATAATGCACACATCCAGTCTCTGTTTACCTCACTCACCCCCTCCTCTCCCTTTCACTTTCTAGTGCTTATCCCTGCCATCTGCTTTCCAAAGCGTGGAATATGGTTATTTTTCATGGGAATATCACTGACAGCATGGGAACATTGAAGTGTTTTTGTGCATGCGTTGCTTTTGCAGGGCATCCTGTAAAACTACATGTTTCTCTGTGGGTGTAGATGCCCTGAAACTGTCTTCTGTGCTGCCAAATATTCATGTTGTGTGTGTGTGTGTGTGTGTGTGTGTGTGTGTGTGTGTGTGTGTGTGTGTGTGTGTGTAAGGGACAGGGAAAGAGTATGCAACTAAAGACTGAAGAGTCTCTGTACTCCAGTCACTCCAACCCCGGGAAACGACATCTGTCAGTGACATTTAACTGAATTTCTTCTCAGATCACACACACACACACACGCATGCACACACACACGCACGCACGCACACACACACACACACACACACACACACACACACACACACACACACACACACACACACACACACACACACACAAACACCAACAAAAGTGTGTCTGTCGTTTTGACATCAGACGTCCTGGACTCTCCTCTGTGCTTTTACTTTTACATCCAGTTAAAAACCCCTGACACATTTTTATGTCATTGTTTACAAGCTACATTTTATTCAAACTTTCATTTATGTAACGTCATAGTAACTTTATACAATAGCTATGTATACGTAAGACTATCAGATTTTAGAGAGTAAAGGAAAAAGAAAAATACAATTACATTACAATTATTATTATTTATTTAACTTTAGGACCAACAGTAGAAATGACAACATAAACAGGAAAAGAGGAGGAGTTCACCAGTAAGCAGATGATAATCATATTAAAGCACTGTATAGAAGGATATACAGTACAAGTTGTGCACAACCCTTTAATGCAGAAAGTGTCTATATTTCATTAAACTTCCAGCAAAAGGAGGAAAAACTAGCTGGAAGCTAGATTTGTATTGTTTCCCTTCATCTAGCTGAAAAGAGATTGATTCTTCTGTGGGGTTTCCCCCAAAAAACAAGTTTCCCCTGACACTATTCTGCAGGCAAGCGCACCCTCGCTGCATCCTGGGTTTAGTGCTACCCAACAAGATTGTGGTTAGTTTAAAGAAGTACAAGCATGTCAGAACGTTTTTTCTGGCTATGCGTGCGAGGTCCATGACAAGGCCGAGCCACTGGCTCTCTGCTGTCACGATCACTAACTGGATGGATTTTGTATGTGAAGGAAACACACATACAAAAGAAGCCTATATATTGCAGCAGATTCTCACATATAGTAAAATCTTGAGACATATATATATACTGTACTCACACTATACCAGCTGATGTAATCAGACAGTAACAATATTAAAGAGTTGTTTAAATGCTCCTTCATGAGTGAATGAAGAGTAGCTTCTTGTTTGACCAGACTGAGCTGAAATGTTTGGTAATAGAGGGCTGACATCTCATAACTCCCTGCGGCAATTTATAAAACCAGATTACATTATTTTCCAGCTTTTGCGCCTCTGATGTAAACCTATCTGCTCTACCTGAAGGGATTTCTTGGATTTCACGGGCGCTTCGAGCACACAGATACTCCCAAATCGAACCGGGTACAGCGCCAGATCAGGTCATTGGGTCTGGCCTTTGCTTGAAAAATTGTCTCTCGCTGTCTAGTGTCTCTCTCACGGTAACAAAATCCTCCTCTCTTTATTTTCATTCACTGTCTGCCCCTCTTTCCCTCCTTTTCTCTTTCACACACAAACACGTCTAACACACAAACTTCCATAGGCCACAGCAGTATGAAGAACTTGATCCTGACATCTTCAGCCTTGTAATCTATATGCAGCTCTGTGTGGGTCAGTGCTGTTGTTGGCAGAGTGTTCTCGTGCCTCGCTGGTGTGGACACCAATACTCATGTCCAGATACAAATTGATGGAATAGTGATGTGGTTTTAGTCTGAGGACATGGTCCTGACACACAAACAAACAGAAACACATCCAGGGCTGCACCCAAAGATTATTGTCATCATTCAGCATTTTCTAGATCCATTGTTTGGTCTATAAAATGTCAGAAAAGTATAAAAAAAATAGCCCAAAAGAGCTCAAAGATATAATGATATAAAACAGTTAAAAGCATAAAATCCTTACTTTTGAGAAGCTGGAGTCAGACCTTGACCTTGAGAATTAATGATCAAATTATTTAAACTATAAGCTTCAAACTGCATGTTCAAGTTTAACATCTACATCTGGAGCTTGTTTCGTATCATACGGTCCTCAATCCTCAGCCATTAGTTTTTTAGTGTCTTCATCTTTTTGGTTTTGATCATGATTAAAGATTTTATTAATTGCGAATTAGATTTTAGATTTTTTTTCAAAGCTTTTATTTGAAAAGTTACTGCAATTGCAACGTGTCCAAGTTGGAATCCAACTCACAGAAACTGCAATTTTATGATAAAGATAAAATGTGTGACAAAACAGCATTAAAAGTAAGTACCAAAGTGCTGCAGAGATACTGCGGCCTCCAAATTTTCTTCTCCAGATGTAAGAATACAGTATTTCTTTTTTTACCGTATCATGCAGTGCTACTTTTTTTTAATCTTCTGTGATATTTAATTGCGTAACTTCAGGTTTTGTGTTGTTATTCGGCCAAACGATGAGTTTGAATAACTTGACTGTGGCTCTGGGATATTTTGACGGCCATTTTTCACAGTTTTCTGAAATTTTGTAAAGAAAACAATCATCAGATCGATTGTTTACGACAATATTTTTTTATTTCCAGCACGAGGGTGAGTTTTTTTAAACATTATTGCAAGGACCTTTTTATGATTGTATGAACACTACTAACCCTAATCAAAATTTACCAAAACATACATCCTGGTCAGTTTGTTCTGAACATTGTCACTTCTCCAACATCTTCCTAAATACACACCTTTGCACAAATAAGCATTTTTTGGCCTGAGATGGCTCATGAGATGGTTCATAAGATGGCGACACGTACAACAGCCCACCCCGCAGGACTGTAACATGTCACCGACAGTATCAATCAGTCAGAACAGTTACACAAGAGAACATGCCGAGCATTTTACAATGCATGTCACTGCTTATTTGCAGATTGACAGTTCGTCCCATACATGATCAGGCTTGCAGCAGACATGAGACTGTTTTCTCATGTTACCTGTTTTCACGTAAGAGAGAGACAGAAGAAGAAATGGAGAGGGTAGGAGTAGTGAGAAAGAGGGAGCTTGGCCTGATTTCATGCCGGTGTCACAGGTAATCTGGTCTGTGGCACAAGAATAAACACTCACTAAAATAGACCTGGGTTGTGTGTGTTCAGAGTGTGTGTTTTCAGAAGTAGAAAGCTTGTGTGTGTGCAGGCATCTCCTTTCCCTCCCTCCAGCGTATTGTCTGTCTGTGTCTCTTTTTATTGTCTCTGTCCATCTGAGGATAGAAAAAAAACATATTTTAATTTATTTTGCAACTTTATTCGACTGTCTTCCAGCTGTCTCTCCCTCCTCTCCCTCTTGCTTCAACCCCATCCTCTCCGTCTCTCCTCCACGCTCACCTCTCCTTCCCCTCGCTCTCCTTCTCTGCTCTCAGACTGTACGTTGTTTAGGTTGGCTTCCACAAACGCTGAGGTGTAATTCAATATAAGCTGAGCTCATGTTACGGACACACACATGCACAAACACACAAAGACAGTAGGACAACTGGCTCTACATGTATATGGACCGCTGATAGCAGATAGCATTGTGTGTGTCTGTGTGTGTGAGTGTTTTGTAGGAATTGTAGATGCAGGCCAGATTGTGCTGTCAGCTGAGAGAAAGACAGCAGCGCCTTCACTTAAAGCTCGTCTGTTTACTTTGACCTGTTACTTTAAAAGTCACAACCTGTTACACATTCTCAGCACAGAGCCACATATTTTCACCACATTTTAATTCCTCTGCAAACTTTCAAAACAGCCTCAAACGTTTCGCTGTCGATCAGCAGAGCCGGTTCTGACTCGCCTGAGGCCAAAACAGAATTCTGCTAAGGAGCCCTTCTGCTCGAGCTGCCATCAGACCTAACACCGAAGTGATCCCTCTACAATGCACCCTCCTTTAAAGTTTGCTCCTCTCAAGCACTTGTATTTACATTATTGAAGTCACTGCGGAGCGTTCAGCGATGTGGAAAACCTCAAAATCTCAGACCTAAGGTTCGGCTGCTGAATAGAAAGAATCAACCAACCACCGAGTTTGGTTGATTCTCTCAAGGTTTCTGGTTTTTGATGATGTGAATTTAACGACCTTTTTTCTGGGTTATGGACGATTACTGTGCTTATTATCTTCTTGATAATTTGATGAATCAATGGTGAAAATAATCTCATATTGCAGCTCTAATTACGACGCAGAACTGGTGTAACTTTGACAATAAAACTAATGGCCCGTTAAATGTAGGAAATCCTTTAATAGCATTAACTTTATTGCTTTTGGGCTGGGCATATTTTAACTTGTGAAGTATCAATCAAATATAAGTAACAGCCGATCATTTTTCATGTTCGACATGACATTAATGTGTGCACCATCCGACAAACCAAACCCATAATTTTAACATCTCCTCCCTGCTGGGGTGTTCCCATCATTCCCAACTTAATCACAACTTACAGTTTGTCCCCGTCTCACTGAAACATGTGGAGACCGCTGGTTAGCTCGATCTGAACATTTTGTTGTTGTTGTGACACGTCTCGCCGTCACATGGTGTTCTCATCCTGGTGTTCTGCCTGCGGTTGCCCTCTAATTTTAACAAAATTTAGAAGATAATTATCGTGTGTTTGTTCTGTATATATGTGTGCCTGTAAAGGAGTGTGGCTGTTATGTAATGTGCTGCAGTGTGTGAGGTCAGGTGGGGAGTATGGGGCTGTGTGTGTGTGTGTGTGTGTGTGTGTGTGTGTGTGTGTGTGTGAGGATGAAATATTCATGACCATCTTGAGTGCATGGTGAATGTTAATGGGGACATGTGAGAGTGCTGAAAACAGAGCGGAGAGATGAAGAGTGGAACCAGTAAGAAACAGGCGGAGAGATAAATATTTCTGACCTTCGCCCTTTTCCATGTGTCTGTCCGTCCTTGCTTTCCAAACTGTCCTCCATCCCTTCCTCCCACCTTCCACCTGCTTGCTCCCTCCTTCCTTCCCTCCTTCCTCCCTCTCTCTCATTTTGTTTTCTTTCTCAGTCTCTCCCTAAGAGGCTTGATGAGGGTCTTAGCACTGTTATGATGTGTGTGTGTGTGTGTGTGTGTCGTTCACGTGGCAAGCATTAGTGTGTGTTGGGTGTGACGAAACGTGCCGTCTCCACGGGTTATAATCCAGCAGCCCGCTGCACACACAAAAACACACACTTTGGAATTTAACACTGCGGGGAATCGTACTGAACATCCACGCTGTCTTGTTTTTCTCTCTCTCTCTCTGTGAGGCGTGTTATTAGCCGAAGACATTCACGCCTTATTCTCCTCTCCACGTTTCTCTCGGTTCTTCTCTGCGCACACACAAGCCCTCTGTTTGTGTGCTTTCATCCTCCCCGTCCACTTTCAAAGACTGTCCGAGTGTGTGCGGGGATGAATCATGTGCTCAAAGCAATTACGCTGCTTAAAATGGACTCTTTTCATAGGAGAGAACACGTGTGTGTGTGTCTGAGTTTTGTTGTCAGCATGTCGGTCTCACACACACACACACACACACACACACACACACACACACACACACACACACACGGTTATTTCAGGCATCGCTGACATTTCTTCCTCCGGCCCAACAATAAAGGTGACTGGACTTTTTTTATGGCGCTCACAGGCTTGAATTAACCAAACATTATATCCCATCATGCATTGCGCTGGAGGGAAACAAATGACCTGAGCGGTGTCCAAAAGTGTTTTTTCATGTGGAGTAGTGAAGGAGCGGGTGATTTCCAACACAACCATTGTTTAAAAAGTATTTTTCTCGTGTGAACGCCACAAACATAATAACACTCACCTCTGTTGTATTAGGGTGGAGGCAAAAACTTCACAACTCTTACATGGAGATACCACAAAAGGTCAGAAGTGTGAAATATGTGTGGTACCCGATGGAAAATGTGTTTAGGACAAACAAAGATCTTCCCTGAAAGAGCGAAGTAACTCTACACTAAATACATAAAGATGAGAAACGGGTAACAATAACTCTGTAAAATATATGATCCAAAACGAACTGTGGGGAAAAACAGGCCTCATAAATGTGTGGTAATACAAAAAAAGTGAGTAAATATGGCATAAAAACTGTACTAAAAAAGACTCGGACTGGCCTTGAGTGAACTTTTGTGGGTTGCAACGTGTTTCAAGCTTGTCAATCTTCCCCCAGACAGCATCGATAAAGCAATTAAGGTTAAAAAAACACACAGGCCGCATATGATGTGCATCAAAACATCAACAGATAAAGTTTTCTGCAGAAGCCTGATTGTCAGCTGTTCTTTTATAGCAATTTTACCTATCAATACGTCTGCCCTCAGGATCAATTTATCCTGGCATCTTCTTTTGTCAAGAGATGCACGCCAATTGATTTGACAGTCTGCTGACAGTGACGTACACACCTGTATGACTCAGCTGAGATACTTGCATGAGAGGAAAAATACAGTGTTGCTTCATGTTCATATACAGAAAAGCTAAATAAATGCTTAAAAGTTAAATTTCTGTTTCTAACTCTGTTTAATTTTTTTCTCCCCCCTCTCTTCTCAACCTTCTCCGCTCTCACCGCTCCTCCTGACCAATGGGACGCATGCCTTGTGACTCGCTCACTCCAGATTGATCAGCCATTCGATGGGGATTTTCAGAGGAGCTCCACCCACCTTCGTCGCCTGCCCTCCTCCTCCTCCCTCCTCCTCCTGTGGCCTCTTCTTCACCCCCAACCTCTCCATCATCCAGCCCTCCATCCAGCCCTCTAAACACAAAATGACTCTGGAACTCACCGAATGGTCTTCTATATGGATTTTTACTGCCTGTAATAGACAGTAAGAAAGAAAAGAGGGGAAAAAACCTCAATGACAAAAAAGCCATAAACATACACACCACACACACACACACACACACACACACACACACACACACAGACACACACGCAGACAGACACACAGACACACACACACACACACACATACACACCTGACACACTCAGAAAGAAGCAAACGCACAAACTCACTCTTGGAATGTACCGCTCGCTCTTCCTGTGAAAATTCAACTGCTTCCGTTATTCTTCTGGATCTTTCTACGAGCTTTTGGAAAGCCAAAGTCTGGGGGAACAAAGGAGGATTAAAACGTGTAGAAGCTGCACTGTTTTTTGGAGGACAACTTGTATAGAGGACAACTGATTGCTGATTGTTTTTGTTCATTTTTTTAGCGTCTGCAGCCTTTTTGATTTTAGCAGCACCCAGTTTTAGATGCTGGGACACTCTGTTACAGTTGTATTTATTTTTTGAGTAGATTAACTACTATATAGCCAGAAAGTTACAACCACAGGTTGCAGTTTGTAACTTGTAACGATTGTGTTTACGTCACTACAAGTTTTATAGTCCCTACACATACTTCGATACAAGTAGTTTGTTGAAGCTGGGAATTTCTTTTTGGTCGCTTCTCAGATTTGGTGCGGTTGTTTTTTCGTTGCTTGCATGCCCTCCGCCATGCCTCCCCAGAACACAGAGGCTGACGCTATGCAGGTCGGATCTGTGGTGGGCGGGGTGAATGCCAAAAACTCGACGACATCAGGGTCGGACGAGGAGAAAGGGGGAGCAGGAGGCGAGACGGATGGATCGGGAAACAGAGGAGGCGGAGGAGGTCGAGGAGGGGAGGAGTCGGCGAGTGAAGGCTCGCTCGAAGGCATCCCTTTGAAGAGATGGGTGATGCACGGTGCCGTGATGTTTGGCCGGGAGTTCTGCTACGCCATGGAGACGGCGCTGGTGACGCCCGTACTGCTGCAGATAGGTGAGTGTAGAGTCCATACGCACAGGTTTACCACATACATTCTGCATTTGCATAGAAACACAGGTGCAGCACAATAAAACAAAGACTTCATGACATATAAAGTCTGAAACCATCACCCTTTGAAGTGAAAAATGCCAGAAGAAACTTGCCTGATGTCGCCTGCTACCTGCTACAGCATTTTAAATCTCACCTGGCAAACTCCTAATTGTTGCACTTGTTTTGTCCGGCCAACAGTTGGAAATCCCAAAATATCAAGATCACAATGATTTAAAACTCAGAAAAGCGGAAAATCTTAACAATTGAAAAAGCTACAAGCAATTAAAGTTTTCTCAAGAAAATGTCAACCAGCAGATGAAAAATGTCACAGATATACTTGTTACTATTTTTGAAAAGAGAAAATCCTTCCAGTGGAGAATCTGCAACCATCTAGTTGAGGAATTATCCGTTTTTTTTTCAGTATATGAAAAAAATAAGAAGTAACCTTCGTAACTCAAAGTGACTGTAAACATTATAGTTTGTAAGCAGGGACAGGGAGTGTTGTTGTTTGTCCTTAAGTTGTTCTGGCATTTAAAGAGACACCTTGGTCTCTAAATGTATCCCACCTCCTGTTCACCTTGTTCAGACGGACCTCCACTGCATCTGCCAGGAGATTAGCTCGCCTTCACTCGCAGGACACACACACGCACAGATGCAGTGTACACTGTGTACACTGCAGTGTCGTCACTGACAGTCTTTGAGATTTTGCCAGTCCAATTTTGTCTGGAGTTACTGGAGCCCTGAAGGGAGAGACGGAGAGGGTGTGAAGAGAGAAAAGGAGGAGAGGAGGGAGGGAGATCTTAAAGCAGCCGTAACCTTGTGTATAATTCAAAGTCACTTCCCATGTAACCCTCCCGCACCCCCTCGCTCTCTCTCTTGCTTCCTTTGCTCTGTAAATCTCTCCTTCTCCCCACAGTGGCGTAGTGTGATCTTCTAGCTTACATAACCAAGGCGCACATGAGTGGCAGGTCACTCTGTGGCCACCGTGACTCCTGGCTGCCTCACCCGGGATGAGCCGCCACAGGGAACCAGACTTCGAAACACTTCAGTTCCAATTCTCTGTTATTTTAAAAGAACGGTGCAGAGATCTGCCAAGTGCTGGAAGTAAAAGAGATTTCAGCTTTATGCAGAGGAGTGCTATGCTCTAAATGCACTCTCTTATATGGTGGGATTCATAAAAACAATCTGTATTTTTGATCATAATTACTGTCACCCTTTACCAGCCCTTGTCTCTTGCAGTTGTATTATCAGAGCAGGGGACTTACTGCATGTTTTTGGTCTATTTTTAGCTCTGATTTAGCTGCCCCAACCTATTTTTGTATGTCTGAGCCTCTTTTAGAAGATTTCTGAGCCGCTGGGAGGCACAACTGCTGCATATTAGTCCACTGAAAGAAATAAAACTAAAGCAGACAGATAATTTGTTGTCGAGCTGTGATTCATCACTGATATGTTAGGGTGCCGACTGATCGGACACTGAATGTTATCGGCCGATATACGTAAAAAGTTGTTGTCTGGTCTCTATAAAGCCTGTTTATGAGAGCCTATTAGACAAACTGCCAACAGCTCACTAGCTCTCCTCCTGTCAATATCGTTATGGATTTTAAATGCCCTGGTTTGACTAGTACAACATATTTGCAAGGTCCTGCCAGCTAGCAGTTTGTGACTAAGGGGATAGAAGGGCCAACACTGTGGAGCAATCCTAGCGTTAGGTCTCGCGCTGAGAAGCCAATCGGTGTTTGTAACTAGTGTTGACACAGCTTATAGCTAATAGTTTAGAGTGGAGCTATGCCACTAATAACTAACGACTATAGATGGCAGTAAAGTAAAAAATCGTCCTTGTGATCGGTGATCGGTATCAGCCGATACTGCTTCCACTAATCAGTGATCAGTGGTCGGCCCAAAAAATCCTGATCTGACCACCCTTACTGATATGTGGAGTTATCCCATTCATGTTGGGCTAATTGACTGTTGTTCAATCTGACCTTTCGTGCCGACCATAGGTAGAGAGGATTGCCTCACATCCAAATGACTGTAAAGTGCATTGCACTCAGTAGATGGCAGACCCCCAAAAATACACTGTTGCTGTCTAGACAGCCGGTGCAACATGTTTGAGTTGCATAATAGTTTGTCATGTATTAGGAGATGCTGGCAGTCCCTGAAATGTGACAAGATACAGGAGGTCTGCTCAGATTGCAGCCTCCTGTTAAGCATAGTGACAGTAAGGTTAGAGAACCAATCAATATGCATGAGGTGTCATGTAATGTGTGTCATGTGAGGTGTTTTAATGTAAACATATTGATAAGAGCAGGTTTAAGGCCATCTTAAGGTCTGCCCCTGGCATTTTGTAAAGACTTTACTTCCTGTCTTGATCAACTTCCTTCAAAATGAATTTCCACTTCTCACATTACATCCACGATCAGCTCACTTGGTCGGATAATGTCATGTGAATCTAATTAGAGGTTACGTTTCCCGTAGCCCCACCTCTTTACCCAACCATGACCCAAACTTTTCCACAAAGGTTGGTTTTGTGCAGATTGTAACAGACAAACAAACAACCACAGTGAGATGAAAACAGCCCCCCCCCCCCCAACACTGTGGGCAGCGATCCAAGTTTTGGGATAACGAATATCGACCTCCCTCCATGTGGTTAATGCTCCATGCACGCTGGAGACTGACTGTAGCTACTGGAATTAGCTGGATAGCTGGTAAGCTGGCTGGTTGGCTCGCCCTGAGTGAAACCATTGTGTGTGTGTGTGTGTGTGTACTGTAACCCCCACAACACTGGGGTCAAAGAAAGTGTGTGTGTGTGTGTGTGCAGCAGACACAGTTTGGTCAAGGAGCCCATATTTACACAACCCAAGAGAAAGGATGAGAAACTTCTACCTTACAAGGTCTTGTGTGGAGGGCATGCAGAGCTGTTAAGTCTCATGGCAGCAGTCACTCATATAAGGACACTGAAGGCAGGGAAATACGTAACGAGACTGTTGGACCAATCACATCATCACCCCGTTTCAAACCAGGGAGAAAAAACAAGGGGCAAACCTCGGGGCATTTTTCTCAAGATTTTCATCTTTTTGTGTAATGACTAGGATTTATTGTGCATCTCCTCGAGATTTATTTAACTACCAGCCTTTTTTTAAAAAGTTGTCCTGAGTACGAGCATCCCCTAACAACTTAATGCAGCTGAAAGTGAGACACGAGTGAGAGGACATTGAGTCAATGATGAGAAAAGGATTAAGAGAGGCGATAAAGGGCTAGAGGAAGGAGTGAAAAGAGAGGCAGGAGGAGGAGAAGGAGAGTTTTGAAAAGAGAGTGGAACAAGGAGGAGGAGGAGGAGGAGGTGATGAGTGCAGACGGCGTGTCGAGTCGTTGTTTTTTGGTTAGCAGCTTGGCGGGTTACATAACGACAAGCTTTCTCAGAACTGAGCTCAGAGTGACACAGAGAACGCTGTTAAATCGCCATGATGCTCACTGAAGACGAACTGTCAACAACTGACTAAATATCTTCAGTGCATGTTCGGGTGCAGCAGCTCCAGATTTTCAGCAGGAACAGTGGAATTATAGATGAAAACATTCAAAATTAGGACATCGGACGTCTCAGATTAGGGACACAAAAGCCCTTTATGGATATCAAATACCTCATACATCAGGCAATAACAGAGGTGAATTTAATTTTGCTGTAGAAGAAATGAGGGTTTGGTGGTAAGTGTGGCGCAGGCTTACAATGCCAAGCCATTATCCTAGAGAGTGAAACTAAATTGAATGTAGAGTGAAGAATTTAATTGAAAACTCTTGTCATTTAGTTCAACGTTACATCTTCAGAGTCAGCTGTCTTTAAACATGTGAAAGGACTGCAAGTGTGATGAGATATTTTCAGCTATTCTTTGATAAAGACGATCATGTCAGTAGTTCAGATTTAAGTGTCATTTTTCTTGGTTGTAGAGCAGAAAATGACGTTAGTCTTTTCCACTGGTTGAATTAATTGTATCGCACATGAAGGTTCTTTGACATTTTTAAAGGAACAATACGTTCAGGGATCAATAGTAGAAAAAACTAAACTTGATGAAATGGTATTTTCTTTCCAGTTCAGGTCATATGGAGGGAACCTAAATATTCTGATTTGAGGGATTTAATCTGTGTGAAGGTGACCCACATTTTTCACAATTAATCTTATTCATTCTTAATCTGTTTATTTGCTTGTTTGACTAACTAGCTGTGCACGCAGCAGCAGCCATGCCACCAATGTGGTACCCAAAGCAGTCCAGGCCTGGCAGCCCTGCAACAATGTTATCCTTCTTTGGAGGCCGTCTTGGCTTTACTAAAGGAGATTACCACAATCCAACAGGAAATGTCCTTCTATTCATTCAGGTTCTGTGGCTGAAGGCTTCAGCTCACTGTATTAGTGTCTTGACCTTTACTTTGTTCGATTCCTTTGGATAAACCTTTCACTGTTTGACACAGCACGCAGCAGCACTGACTAAGTGCCGGCTGTCCCCCAGATCCTGATGCATCTTGTCTTGTGATCATGATGGTTTTCTAAACAGTAGTCTGTGTAATTAAACACATAGCATTTGTTTGATGTATTTGATTCACCAGAAACACAACCAGAGCTTTTTCAGGTCCCTGTCCTCAACTTAAACTCTTCTGGTTTCAAATGTTAGCATGTTAGCATGCAGCACAGTGGACCAGTGGCATTCTGCTAGCAGCATGTGAGGCTTTAACACAAACCCTGTATGGTTGATTCAACATGTTTAATGCCACCTCGTTTTGTCTTTTATGAAATGTTACAGCTACTTTTATTTAAGGATGTAGTATCCTTACAATGTTAGCTGTCAAATCCAATGTTTTTTTATAGGATTAGTTTGAGTTTTAAATGTATTTTAGAGCCATTTTTGTTTGTCAACAAATTAGCAGAACAAGCTTGTATTTTGGTGCTGATGGTGAGAACAAAAAATGATACAAGTCCTATAGTTCAAGAAAGTAGGACTATGTAACAAAAACTGTTGCTGAAAAGTTACATAGTGCACCTTTGGTAACATTACCTATTCACCATACAACTACATAAGCAATCCCGACAATAACAACAACAACAACAAGATTTCAAAGCACATTAAAACACTACAACAATGATAGTTAATAGTTTATGCAGCATTCTACAAAATGTATTGCCCGGTGTTTAATGCTACTTGTTATTTATTTGCACCAAATGAACTTGATCTTGCATTGTTTATGCTAGCATGCCAGGTAGCCTAATCCTCTGAGTGATCCTATCATGTTAGCTGGTCTAATCTAGCAGATGACCTTGCAGACAGAGTAATGCAGGGTTATATAAATGACTGGCTTGATGTCACACAGCGACTACGGTAATCACCATAATCTGACCCAGTCATTCATGGGACAGAGTGGATGAAGGACAGAGTAGGCGGATTGATGGATAAAATGTTGTGTGTGTGTGTGTGTGAGGTAACTACGAGATAAGAGCATTTATCAAGGGGGCAGATGAAATCAGTAGGTGGGAAAGAATAAAACATCTATGAGATAAGTGAGAAATAGTGAGAAATTGGAGCCAGTGACGGTGTGAATTGTATTCTTGCCAGCCAGCGAGACCTTTTAACCACAATCTTTAGTCCTCCCCTGTGCTTTAACACTTCTGCCTGTGTCTGTGCAGAGAGAGAGATGCAAACACACCAGTCCAGTCGGTTATTTAAAGCCTTTTTCTATTCATAGCTCTTTATGTAATCATTGCAGTAACTTTGTTAATTTATTAATGTTATCAGTGTACACACAGACGGAGACACAAAAGGGTTTTTGAGAGCTGTATCTGCTAACATCACCTGTGTTAAAGCACGGGGCATCAAACCAGTATGTGATAATTGATGCCAGTGGTTCCCAATCTGTGGTCCGTCGACCACGGGGGGTGGGTTGTTGCGAGGGGTTATACCGTAATAAAAACCGTGGTACAGGTTACATTCATGTGTTTGTGACGTTAAGTTAATGCAGAGTCAGCAGCCACTTTAGCCTTCAAGACAAAGACATATTATGTGCGTTCATGTGGGTGTCCGTGTTTTTACATTCAACAGGCGATAAGCGAGGTATGTGTGCGCTATTAGTGTAGGATATGTGAGGAATGCAGAACTGGATATGTGTGTGTCTGTGTGTATTTGTTTGTCAGCACATTGCTCCCACCCCTCCCCCTCCAGGGAGTTGAAAACAAACCAAAAACAAACCACCACCGAGCTCTCAGGTGATGACGAGGGACAAAGAAACATCAGGGAAAGCAAATTCTTTAAAGCTGCAACTGCCAGTTCTTTTCATTATAACGTCTTTATATTATTGTTTTGATAAATCCATAGCAAATCAATCATTCGCTCTTTTAGTCCCCAAAGGGCAACTGGTTGTGCAGAAGTGAAACAGAACCACAGGATAAAATACAAAGCACATGAAAACATTGTATAAATAAGTTAAATGAGCAGAGAGGATACAATTTTAAAGTAAGTTGAATTCTTCGTTAAACTATATACTGGGAGCTAAACTGCATAACTTGGCTTAAGCACGTGATTAAAATGGTAAATCATATCCTCATATCCTAGGACATTTCCATACATTTCTTATCAAATGTATATCAGATATATGTTTACTATGTTAATATATAGTTAATTATTTTTGAGCTCAAAGAATCTTTAATAGCCAGCAAATTGGGCCCAAATGGATTTTACTGTCGAGAAATAAAAGGAATAAAGACTTAATAATTTCTGTTTTCCATGTTCCACTTGACATCAGCTTATTTTTCATAAAAAACAGAACAAGTTGGAGCGTGTAGTGCATTTGTCAGTGAAGCCGGCTAGCAAATCTATAAATCCCAGCAGCACGACGTGCACACATAAACACACACGTGATGGGTCTAATAGCAGCCGGAGAGAGAAGCAGTAATGGCCGGCCTCAGGGTTATTTTATGTGTATGTGTGTGTGTTTAAGAAGGAGAGTAGAAAAACATCTGCTCTCTCTCACTGATGCTTATTGACTTTGACAGTCTATAACTGAAAGGATAGATGGATGGATACTGACAGATTAATTGTGTACAGTTATATATCCAGCTGAAATGATGATGTAATTTAAGTACAAATGATCTGTTCGCTTCGAGTAAAGTAGGGGCTGATTTTTACGAGTCGGTTAAAACATTCCTTCTAGCATGCGAAGTGACCAATGTCATGTTTTTTCTGGCTACCTTTGAGTCTCATATTAGAGGAAAATAACTCGGGAGCAACAATGCCACAATAAGTAACCTGTAGCAGAACAAAGGAAGGTAGTAAGTTCAAGTTTTATTTTTTATTTAAAAAGGTACAATGTACTCAAAGGTGCCATATGCAAGAATTTATCTGAAAACATTCAGAAAATCACTAAAATTATCAGCAGAATGTGAAGAAACAGTTTTGATGTTGTGACATTTGGTTTCCAGCCACAATTCTGCAGTGTTGAATTAACACCAGACCGCACAGTTATCAGCAGAATTATTGTTGACATCCTGTATTTATGGTTACATAAGATTACTGACTGATCGCTGCTGATTTGCTTTATTGATTGCTACTTTGGTAGCAAAAGAGCAGTCAGTGATGCTGGTTGGAGCTTCCTGCTTGTGATAGGTCAGCCACAGTCAGAGGCCCGCCTCCCTCCTGCCAGTCACATCTGTTCAAATTCTAGTGTACTTTTACATATGGTAGAGGCATTAAAATAGGATTGGATAATAATATGTGGACATTTGTGAGCTTACCATATTACACACTTTAAATTTCTGTCTCTGTATGAGCCTCTCCCTGTCTCTCTCTCAGTAGGAGGTTACTGCAGTGGTGTTACATAACTCTGCTGACTGGAAGCAGTTATGTGTGTGTGTGTGTGTGTGTGTGTGTGTGTGTGTGTGTGTGTGTGTGTGTGTGTGTGTGTGTGTGCATACATGCAGGCTTCATGCAATTTTAATGCCTAGAGAGGACGGTTGGTGGGGGGGGGGGGGGATTTACCGCTATGCACACACCCAATCTCACACACATTTAGCGGACAGCAACCAGCCTGTTAAGTGTTAAATGAGCGGAATGGATGACTCTGAAACCAGTGTCCGCTCAATCTAACGCAGGGTCGTGTGTGTGTGTGTGGTAAAGCTGCTAACACTGACATTTGAAATCTGTGAGGATAAACACACATTAATAATCATATCTTTATGTATATAGCACCTTTCAAAACAAAGAGCTTTTCAGCAAAAAATAAAAGCAAATACAAATCAATAAAAAAGAACAATACAGTGTTTACAGTACTTTTCATATTCCTCTTTCTGCATTGATTTGATTCACAGTTTCCCGCCACCAGCTGAGCCACACACAGCCGTACATCACTTTCAGTCTACACTGAGCACTTTGTTAATGATGACCTTGCAGCCGTGCAGCTTGTGTGCCTTGCGTCTGCATTTGCTTAAGAAACAGTATGTGCGTGTTGTGTGATTGATGCTCTCGCCATCTCTTGCTCCTGGGAAGCACAATGACTCACTTCTTTCTCTTTCCCTCCTCCTCCGTCTTTCGCTTTGCAGACCTTGAGAGAATAAATGTTATCTGGGGATAGAGTTAGCAGTCAGCACAAGCTGCTGCCTTTTTATTTGCTATTATCTCAGCAGTGTCTGGGATCACTATGGTTTCGCAAATATCTGCAGGATGCTCTGTGTTAAAAGCTGTTAACATTTACGGTCCCTGTAAAATGTTATTGCCTGACTTGAACTTGAACTAATGTTTTGTTGTTTGACAATTTTTGAATCCCGGTGGGTGAATGACGTTTTTTACATGGATCATCAGGTATGAATATCCAACCTTGAAACAAACAGGAGAATGCTCTGTAGGGGTTCATTATCCGTTAATAGCAGTGTCACGATTCTCCAAATCCATGATTCGATGTGTCTTTTGATTTTGAGGTCATGACATGATTACATTTTCGATTTACAATGTCTCTTTCAGCACTGATGGCCATACTATGGTTAGACTATCACATCTGGATTCGTAAAGGTCAATAGATCATTGGTTTTATGCCTTGACATGACGTTATTATAATCAAATATAGAGGTATTTCTATTTTCCAGCAGCAGCTTAACTTTATCCTGGTGGGGTTATTTTTTTTACAGGTTAGGGTTAGGCAAGTTCAAATAATATTCACAAAAAAAAAGATTACAGAGTTTAACAAAAAGTACCATCCTTCAGGGATTCAACAATAAACAACAAAAGATAGAAATTCAGTTTATTACATAATTTGGTTTCTCTAATCTGTCCCCAGTAAACCCTCTTCCTAAACACATTTAGAAAAGGCTCTTTGGCAATGTTATCAGTTCTGTCCAGTTCTTTCCCCATGAGTAAACCCTCTTCTTGAACAAATCAATAAAGGATCTCTGATAAAGAAAATAAACCCAACACCTCAGATACTGTCAGAGTTACCTCCGGTGCCAGTTAGTAAGTAGAACCTATGAATCAGTAAGAATACATGAGGTGAGTGGACGTCAGCTCACCTTCAGGAAATGAATTATGCTTTAATAATAATGTTCACCATATTATCTCGAGCACCATGTGTTACTTTTAGATGGCTTTGACACAGAGAGGACTCGACTTCACATGGAAATTTTTACAGTTTACATAAAAATAGACATTTCACAAGAGTCGAACATAACAAGAAAAAATATTACATATATACAGTGACAACATATAATGATGTAACATAAAGACACCATCTATTATGTGCTTCTTCTGTGTCTCCGTGTTGATCTGTTGAAGCGAAGTGAACAAAAGATTTTTAAACATTTCTGCAAGTAGATAATCAATCTGACAAGTTCCTGTTCTTTGGAAAGTACTTCTCCTGAGCAGAGACTTTTTGTGTTTTTTGTGATTTCTTTTCCCTGCGGTGGAAACACTGAGTTACTCCAAAGGTTCCTAGTTCGCTTGCGGTCAAAATGTGGCTTCAGACAATGACTACATTTCTTTGCCTGAACTGAAACGAAAGATTCAAATCATCAAAGTGATTAATAATTTCTGCCTTTACACTCTATGTGTTGGTACAAAGCACGGACAAAGATCAGAAAGAGGATTCTTGGATGTGAAGTAAATGATTGACGTTGAGGTAGACGGGGCGGGTTATGTGGATTTGTCAACAGGCTTCAAATGCCTGTGTGTGTTCCCACTTATTGCATATTTGAGAAGTTAATAATCAAAACATGACTATTTTGTATGACGAACGTTTGGACATAATTCAGATCACAAGTTCTCCTTTTTCTTCAGAAGAGGAAGACATAAAAATGATCTAGTTTGCTGCAGAGACAGAAATATGCCTGCAGATTTCAGCCAGTGTTGGCATAAATCCTTCAAC
>NC_140201.1:11196390-11371390 GCF_965226575.1 Pagrus pagrus | reverse complement strand
TACACTCAAGGACACTGACTGTGATGAGTCATGCAAGATTTTTCCTGAATTTACCAACCAAATGAGCTTTATGTCTCCTGCTCTGTCGGCCAAGAACCAGTCAGACCCTCACGGTGGATGTATAGCCTCGGTCAGCAGGTACAGTCTGAGTCACACCTCAGAAACTGAACAGTCTCTTAATGGATCGGCGCTGGAGGCGGGGACATATTAGACACCGTGGCACTCTGTTATTGATGTTCTTCTCGTTAAAGAGGTCTGTGTGAGAAACATTAAAGTGCATTTTACATTTAAAAGAGCCTTGTGTTCTCTAAATCAAATTAGCTGCCATTAAAACACTCTCTCTCTCCGGCTGTCTTCTATTTCTCCATCCCTTTTGTTCACTGAGGGGTGAAATATCAGCAGCCTCTTCCTCATATTGATCTGCAGCAACTCCACAGCTCAACTTTCTGTCTTCCTCCTTCTCGCTAATGTAGATTAATTCAAAAATTGAGAGAGGATTAAGGCTTTAATTTTTAAATCTCTTAGAGGTATATTTTATGGGAAGTTGCACTAAGGCTGCTCCTCGATCACAAAAGCAAAAGATACAGTTTTATGCAACTGTGGGTTAGCTTGTTTTTTTAATGAATTCCTGGCTCTGGGAAAGAGAGGGAACTTTAACCACTGCTTAAGTTTTAATAAAACAAATGTTTTAAAAAATGAAGCTACAGTGCGATCTGAATATATCGCTTTTTGCTGACAGAAAGTGTTTTGGACAGTTGATGTATCTCTTACGGCCTCATCTGGGTGACCTCTGCCCGAATTAGATGATAAATGCATTGTGCTTTGTACCTGTCAAATAAAAGAACAAAAAAACCAAATGGAAAATTCATTAAAGAGTTGTCCGACACAGACTTCCTTGCTGCTGACGTAAGGTTCAAAAGTCTATGTACCAAACTTTATGCAGAGCTAGTGGTCATTATCTGAGCCAACTTAGGCTGGCAGAGACATTACCAAGATTAGGACAGATGGATGTTTTCACTGTCTATCTCTCTCCTGTCTCTATATATGGGAGGGATAGTGTGCCGGCCAAATGGCACTTAATATATTTGTCTTCTTTCTAAGTGAGCTGCATTACGCGACAGTTTGACAGTGAGACGATGATAAAGTTCACATTTAATTATTGCATTCAGCTGACTTCACTTAGCTAAAAGACTGTCTGCCTCCTCCTCCTCTTCATCTTCTTCCTCTCAGCAGCTCAATGAAATCATGGTTCTCTATCCAAGGGCGTAGTCTGTCGTTTGTCATGACTCAGGGAAACTGATTTCATTATGTGATGATTGATTTTATTATTTAATATAATATTATTTAAGTGTAAACACGCTGTGAGGGTTATGCTCTTGTGTAACAATAGAAACTCCATATTTTTTAGTGTGAAGAATTTTAATTATGAGTTTAAAACAATATGAAACAATATGACAGCAAATTAGTAGCCTTTAGTCATCTTGTGGGTTTTAAAATACTCTTTAGGACAGGATGATTATAATGGTCTCTGTGGCGTTTTTTACAAATCAGAGTTGTTTAGTTGAAGGTTTAATGAGCTGAGTGAAGACTTATGCTTGTATTGATTTTTACCCGATACATCTGATCCTGGTCAACTCTTCCCAGTGGGAGAAATAAGAAAGCGATCATGGAAGTTAGTTTACTGATATTGTCAAGCTAGATGGGAACTTAAATGAAAGTCATTGAACTTGTTGACATCATCCAACTGAACTCGTAGTTTCCCTGTGAGCTGTGAGTTATGATTGAAGGATAAATTCACCTAGAAATGAAATTCAATCTTTATCTACTCACCCTCATGGTGATGCATCGTCAGGTGATGCATCGTAGTGCACAAAATATTTCTGGAGCTTCACAGAAGAACAGCGTTGCAGCGTTCTCCTAAACAACTGAAGTAGATGAAGACGTGTTTTAAAATGTTAAATAAACAGCTGAAATAAAAAAATTTGACCGAACGCACGGAGCGTGTCGGATGTAAAACAAACAAGCTGATGTTCTCACAGTAAATATTTAACACATTTCAGGGATCAAATCCAGTGCACTGCTGTCATGTGTTTATTGTCGTCTGTGTGAAACTGGGCATTAGAAGTGATTGATTTCTGAAGTTCATCAAACAGGATTTAATTACAATAATATTAGGTCCCTTAAAGGCAAATGGTGTCAGAAATGTGTCTTATTTAGTCAGACATCATAAATCATCCTCCCTTCTGTCAGTTATTATGTCTATGTATATATATAAAATGTTTTTAGTCAGCAAAGTCAGGTCAAATGCTCTGATTTGCGTGTGAACGGTGAGCTGACGCCTAAGGTGATTGTTCCTGTGTGCTTTAAGGGTGTGTATCCTGTCCTATATTTAGTGACTGAGTTAATTAGAAACAGGTTTTGTTGGTGACAGGGTCGTATGATATGTTTAGAAGGTGTTGTCTGATATTATTCAAAGCTTTTGAAAGCTTGTGTACCGAACAGTGTGTTCGGTACAGTACAGTGTGTACAGTATGTGTTTCCATTAAGTTGCTGCATCCTGCGTGTGTCTGTTTAAAGCTTAAGGTGCTAAAGTTATTTCCACTGACTCCTAATTGAGACACTGTCATTCAACGTGTGTGTGGGTCTGTAATCCTCACCTGCTTTCCGGCGATGGAAAATTAATATAATAGAGAATGTGCTCTCACGTGTACATGACAGTGTATTATAGGTTACAATCCAATTAATTCACTCTGTGGATTTTCTTTTAAGTTTGAAATACTCAACAAATGCAACAAAAGTGTGGCATCAGGAGAGACAAAGAGAAATTCTTTTCTTTCATTCAGGAAGTCTACTTACAGGGAAATGACGAGAAGCCCAAGAAACGTGATCGCTCCTGCTCGTTTGCTCTGCATTAACCAGCACGCAGGAGTTGATGTTTCAAGCCTTTGTGTGATAATCCAGGCTGAATGTTCACACAGAGATAAACACTCTGTGGCTTTCTCTTCTTTACCTTTGTGTAGCCTTTAACAGGCGGTGTTGAAAACGTCAGCCTCAGGTCAACTCGTAGGTAACTGAGGTGACAACACAAACAAAACAGTTCATTTGTGTTGCTGTTTACTTCACCTGTGACTCCAACTACACTGTTGTCATGTGTAGTAGAGTTGTCAACTCCTGAAATATTGATATATCTTTACATTTGAAAGGTTTCAGAACTAATTTTTTTTCAGTATTGATACACCATTGCTTATCACGCAGCACACTAACCTTTTAATAAAATATCGAAATATGTTCTGTAAACTTCCCCCCTCACATCGAACATTATTATCGATTTTTTTCAAGGTATTTAATGAAACTGAGAAATACTAATACGTAGCAATTAACAGAAAATTTTGCAGTTTTCTCATATTATAAATCCTGTTATGTTATGCTTATGTTTATTAATGTAGTTAAAGTGCCTATGTAAACTTTTTGCGGCCAATTCTATTTTATTTACCAGAGCGTGATTATAATGAAGTTCGACTTTGATGTGTTTGTTTTTTAATCTTTTACTATGTCAACCTGCAAATCACTGGTGGCCGTTGCACAGGGATTAGAGATTGAAGCTTTATCTGATGCAAGAAATGTATTTTGCAATAAACAATGAAATACATTAGTTGATTAAGTAATTATCATGTTTTGTAAACTAAAGTCACTCGGTTGCAGATTTGCAGATGCATGAATCAAATGCATACCCTTATTTTTGCCTTAAAGGCTGATTCAAATTGAAAAATGTTCAGTTTAAATAAAATCATTTAAATAAAAATCGAATAAAAAGTCTTCTACACTTCTACAATAAGGATGTTACTTGCACCCCCTGGTGGATGACAGAAAAACTTCATGGTCAAGTGTCAGTTGTTATTGGTGAATCCATTCTCTTGACCTGTCTACACCTACAGTATAACTCATACACTATGTCTTTCTGCGTGTGTGTGCAGGTCTTCCAGAGCAGTATTACAGTCTGACATGGTTCCTCAGTCCGGTCCTCGGCCTCATGTTCACTCCTCTGATCGGCTCGGCCAGCGACCGCTGCACTCTGCGATGGGGCAGGAGGAGGCCGTTCATCCTGGCTCTCTGTATCGGAACACTGATCGGAGTGGCGCTGTTTCTGAATGGATCGTTGTTGGGTGAGTTTGCACCATTCAGTCAACAGCCAGGTGGATGTTTCCTTCCTTTGTTGTCAGTTATTTTTTTTTTTGTTGATTGATGCTTCTTCTCTGTGTTTATTGTTCTAGAAAGTGCAGCATCTCACTTTATCTACTGTACGCTTGCTTTACTCACTTGTGCAAATCATCAAGTATTTGTTTTGGAAATTATTGTTTTCACAGCACAAATATGACAAAGCCACAAATATTTAAGGTCCACAAACACATTTTCTTCTCTTTATACATCTCCGCTATAGCTACAGACATAACAGAAACATGAAGCAACAAAAGGTCTCTGATTTGCAGCTTTAATTGAAAATACGCATTTAGGATCTGTCACAGACGTTTACTTTGTGCCATCTGCTTGAACACTATTATCTAATCCACCGGAGACTACATTGCCTCACTGGGAATTGAACCCCAGACTCTGAAAAGATACACTTTGTTTTTACCCAGCATGCACTTGTTCCACAGAGGAAATAAAAGAACAGCTTCCTTTCTAGAATCAGTGGAGCGTCATTGTGATGAAAGCTATACCCTGAGTCTGACCCTCAGTGTGTTACATCATACTGATGTCAATCCAAGGACAAATTCATCCTCTCCAATCAAACAAATTGATCAGTCAATTTGTGCCACACAGATATTGATTTCTGGGATAACTATCAGTGTAGCTCCAGTTGTAAAATCATTAACCACATGTTCCTATATAAATATAAACATACGCAAGGCTGACAGCGTATTGTTGAATATACTGATGGCGACAGGCAGACATTTAAGCTGAAATGTGCTGCAGTAAGCAGATATGTCTGGACCTCACACACACATAGCTCAAGCATGTTCCATTTCCAAAATTTCCAGAAAAGTTTGATTTCTTTCTGTTCTTGCAGCAGCCCCTTTTTGACCCAAAAAGCAGATCAAAAGTTAGGCGACGCAGCAGTCAACTTTTGTTGCTGCTAGCGCCTTGATATTGGTTTTGTGTGTGTGGGCCCTTGGTTTCAGTCTAGAGAAATCGCTGACTGGGTGGAACATTTGAGTGTCACTGAGTGTCAAACGTTCGTATTTAAATGCGGACCAAATGGATGAAAAATGTACCGTAAAACAATAGTGGTCTGGACTTTTAAATAGAACGAGTGAAATGAATTGTTAAAGGAGTTATAAATAGTGTGAAGGAGAGCTGTGTGAACTGTTCTCAGTCAGCAGATTCTGGTCACTTCTATTCAATTCTGTTTTGTTCTACCTCCATTCTTCTGCAGGGAGATTGGCACTCAGGTCGTTTTAGGGCATTAGGGTGTGTGTGTGCGTGCCTGTGTCCATGTACGTGCGTGTGACCACCTTGCCAGCTGGGTTGACATGGGAATGACCATGACCTGTTTCTGTGTGAGAGACATGAGATAATTAAAGAGAGAAAGTGTGTTTCCATAGTTGTATATATATATATGAATGTGTGTGAACAGCAGGGTGACATGGGAACACTGTAGTAACCTGTATGTACGTGTATGTGTGTGTGTGTTGACATGGGAACACAGGAGCAGGCAGTTCACAGGGAAATGCTTCCTGTTTGCTTCCCCCTTTCCACCAATCACAATTCACTTCCTGTCTGCCTGCCCAGCCAGTGAGTAGTACGGCTCCATTGTCCCACACACACACACACACACAGACACAATCTGCTGTTCCTTCTATGAACATTTGTTTCCCGATGTTAATGGATATCAGTTTGTAAAGTCATGCTGCGTCACACTGCCCGTGAAATCGTTCTCTCTCACACACACACACACACACACACACACACTGACTCTCTCTCTCTCACACACACACACATACAGGTTACTAAAGCTTTCCCATGTCACTGTGTGTTGTTTCCATCCATTCATACCATTTCTCTCAGGCCGTCAGACACAAACACACACTGAGCAGCTCGAGGGGACAGCCGGGTCACAAATGTAATGAGACACACAAGGTCGCACACATACTGCAAAGCAGTATGGGTAATGCGCAGTGACCCATTTGTGTATGGCTTTGTGTTTGTGTCGTGCAGCTGTTATTACTCACTTATCGGTCATTGATCACATGTGCAGCTCTGACCCGGGTTACATCAGAGGAACAATTCCAGATGTTTGTGTGTGGATGTAGAACGTGATTACAGAATTATTCATCTGTAATAATAATTCAATTGTTTTTAAATTAAATTGAATTGAATTACAGATACATGTATATTAGAAATGATTTAATTTGGGCCCTACAACGTCTAAAACAGCTGGTTAACCCATATTAAACCATATTTTCTCAGTTTTCTCTCTTAACCCACTATGCAAAACATATTCAAAATTCAAATCAAAGTCTATGTTGAACATACAGAAGACGTCTATTGAGGAGCCAGTATTTAAGTTTTTGTGACGTCTTTTTTTAGATGTCTTTCTAACATCATTATAAGGGTCAAAACGAAAGTTTGAGACATCATTTTAACTTCAATCTGACTCATCTTATCCTCATTTCTCTTTGTCCTTTCATGTCTCTCTCCGTTAGGTTTGTCTTTGGGCGATGAGCAGGGGAGACAACCAATAGGAATTGTTCTCACGGTGCTGGGGGTGGTGGTGTTGGACTTTTGTGCGGACGCAACGGAGGGACCAATCAGAGCGTACCTGCTAGATGTGGCAGACACGGAAGAACAAGACATGGCGCTCAACATCCACGCCGCTTCAGCAGGTATCACTGACATCTGACACACAGATAGTATTTTAATGTTGTATGTTAATTTGACATAAATTAGCACAAAGAAAGAAAATGAGATCAGACACAATCATTTTCTGCTGATGTCCCTTTTCTAAGTCTAAACTTGTCCCTCTGTCCGTGTGTGCAGGTCTTGGTGGTGCGGTTGGCTATGCTCTCGGAGGTTTAGATTGGACCCACACCTTCCTTGGAAAAATCTTCAGGTCCCAGGAGCAGATCCTGTTCTTCTTTGCTGCCATCCTCTTCTCAGCCTCTGTGGCGTTGCATCTCTTCAGCATTGAGGAGCAGCAGTACTCACCCCAGCATGACAGGCTGGACCAGGTACAGCATGTGTGTATGTTTACTTAAAAAAAAGACTTCAGTTTCCATGAGGTTACAAAAACTTACTCCTCTCATTGTCCTCTAACTAGGAGAGTCCAGATCGCCACCAGCAACCATCAGCCAATGGCAGGACTGGACTCGCCCCCAAGCTGGAGTTGATTGGAGAGGATGAAACTATGGACACCTACGACCTCTATGACCCCTATGGAGACGACCAGTCAGAGCGTGGGGATATGGACTTCCTAGAGGTGGAACTTGTGAGAAGTATGTTCATAGACGGTTGCCTCTGTTTCTGAATTTGAATTACATGAAGGAAGAAATGATCGTTTGAGGGCATTTTATACAATTATTTTCCTTCCTACTTACACAAAAACATAAAGTCCTATCTTGTGTCTGTAGCTTTGTTTCCATCAAGCAGTCCACTTCAGTTCAGTTCGTTAGAGTGTGTTTTGGATGGTACCTTTTCCTGAAAAGAGACACATTTGTGGTATCATAGATGATCTAGAACAGTAGTTCTCAACCATGTTTCATACAGTGACTGTATGACTTGTTCACTAGTTTGTCTGAATTTGTCACATGTAAATCTAATCAGCCCTCGCTCTTTCTTCAGGTAAAAGTGACAGTGTTCTCGCCATGGCAGACGCCACTCTCGACCACCTGGAGCACGATGCGTTTTTCCTGTGCCACCTGGAGCCGTCCATCTTCGCTGACCGCCTCTCACCCTATCATGGCTCGCCTCCCACGAGCTCCTTCTTCAACCCCAATCGCAACACTCCACCCCCCCGGTTCGGCAACATCAGGCGCAGCAGCAGCGCAGGAAGTCAGGACCTGCTCCGCCTCCAATCCAACAACCATATGACACACGCTCTCAACCCCAGGATTTCCCGCCTCTCAGCTTTCTTACAGGAAATGGAGAATGACGACGGTCAGGAGGCACTGCTGAACAACCAGCTCAATGAGCAGCGTACACTGAACGGGCAGCTGTTAGACGGTGATGCTAATAGAGATGGCACTAACATACTGAGCTCTAAGGGACAGGCACATCGCGCTGGAATGGTCAAAGGTTGGTATTTACATTTTACTTTACTTTAAGTGCAATTCTAGATTAAATAAAAATAAAATTAGGCAGATGTTTCCCCATGTTTTCAGTTTGTATGCTACTAGTCAGTCACTTGATGTTACTCTACAATCTGTCCTTGTCTCCAGCTGCCAGTACTGGAGCCCAGTTGCGGCAGCCACGGCACCGTCACACGTTCTACCGCCAGCCGTCCTGCACCTTCTCCTACTACGGCCGAGTTGGGAGCCACCGCTACCGTTACCGCCGGGCTAACGCCGCCTTTCTCATCAAGCCGTCTCGGAGTATGAACGACCTGTACGAAGTGGAGGCCAGGCACAGGAGGAGGAGCAGGCAGAGAAACAGACACCGTAGCGGAAACACCAACTCCTCCAGCGGGGACACGGAGAGTGAAGAGGGAGAGGTAAGAACTCACTTTCCAAGATGTGAAGTTTGTCTTTTTTGGTCGGATATCGTCTGAACCTGTCTCCTCTCTTTAGGTTGAGACCACCGTGCGGCTGCTGTGGCTCTCCATGCTGAAGATGCCTCCGGAGCTGCTGCGACTGTGTGCCTGTCATCTGCTCACCTGGTTCTCCATCATCGCTGAGGCTGTCTTCTTCACTGACTTCATGGGACAAGTCATCTACCATGGAGATCCAACCGTACGAGAACCAGACAAATATAAAACATATGTTCTGCTTGAGTATTTAAGTTTCCTTTTAGAATTTGCCTCTTATTCTGATATTACTACATTACTACATACTGTATAAGACATTTTTCTCTCTCTCTCAGGCTCCTGTCAACTCCACTTTGTTGGAAAATTATCACAAAGGAGTTCAGATGGGATGTTGGGGACTGGTAATATACGCCATGACTGCTGCCACATGCTCAGGTAACACATAAGGACGCTTGCTCACATCATAGTAATGCTAACTGTCATTAAGAAATCAACAAGAAACTCTGGACTAACCAATCAACTCACTTAACCTTTTCCAGCCATCCTTCAGAAGTACCTTGACAACTTTGACCTGGGCATTAAAGTCATCTACATCCTGGGAACGCTTGGATTCTCCATAGGTGTGAAGCACAGTACAGTGATTAATTACAGCAAAAACAGACGTGAGCAGCCAACAAGTAACTTTTCTCTATTTCCCTCCAAAAAGGAACCGCTGTCATGGCAATCTTCCCTAATGTGTATGTTGCGATGGTGATGATCAGCACCATGGGCATCATCTCCATGAGTATCTCCTACTGTCCTTATGCTCTGCTGGGACAGTATCACGAAATTAAAGAGGTACAGTAAATGTTGATATAAAAAGAAACTTTTGGTTCATAAAAACAGCTTCACCATACTTTGCAGTTCATTTTAAAAGAGTATATATCTGTTTCTGTTGCAACATTTTGTGTTAACGTATTTCAAAAACTGCATTTTTTTCATATGTACCGAAGCTTTCATTGGCATTTATAAACTGAAACTATCTCTGCCTCCTTCAGTACATCCAACACAGTCCTGGTAACTCACGGAGAGGCTTTGGCATTGACTGTGCCATATTATCCTGCCAAGTGAGTGTTCGTCCAGTCTTAAGAAAAATATTTGTGGTATTGTCTCAAATGTACGCTGAGGTAGCATAAAAAAAAACATGTAATATCATCATTTGCAATTTTGCAGGTGTACATCAGTCAAATCTTGGTGGCCTCGGCTCTGGGTGCTGTGGTGGAAGCTGTTGGCAGCGTTCGTGTCATTCCCATGGTGGCCTCCGGGGGCTCCCTCCTCGGATTCTTCACTGCCTGCTTCCTGGTTATTTATCCTACTCCAAACAGCCGGTGAGAAAACCAGCCTGGCCTTAAACATTAGCTGTCCTCAAAGGAAAATGAACGTTTTAGGAAATACACAGCGGCTGGTTAGCTTAGCTTAGCATAAAGACGGAAAATAGGCGGAAATAGCCTGGGTGTCCAAAATCCACTTACCAGCTCCTCTAAAAGTTATTGGTTATGAATGCTTTGTGACTGTTAAGCTGATTGGCTCCTGGAATAAGTGTGTTTTCAAAATTGTCAAACTGTTCTCTTAAGCCCAAAATACCGCCCTAACAATCATGATTTTATTTATGATCAACAGGGAGGGGGGGGACTCTGCCAAAGCTTCGGAGAAACGGGCCCTGACAACGCTGAAAAATCCCAACAGCAATGATGTGGCTGTCACCGTGGCGACGGAGAAACCCAGCTTCCTGAAACTCAACAAGAAGGGCAAGGCCACCACCACCACCACGTCTTGTCACACGGAGAATGAGTCTGCTCTGTGATTGGCCGGATGAGTCAACAGACTTTACCGCTAATGAAAAGACTTAAGGATGTGCCACCGTCCTGGCGAGTTTACGGACACTTGAAATTTAAGAAAACAACTCAAACTGTCATGGGACCAGTGTCAAACCAGACCAACTCATCCTACAACAAAGCATTCTGGTCCCAGTTCTGTTTCAGCCGTTGCCGAAATTCCTTCCACTTAGCTCATGGACGTTCGAGTGATCCGCCAGGGTCCTCCAGAAGTGAGAAATTCATCCGTCATGGTTTAAAAGAGAGGTTGTCTCTGTCTCTCAGGGCCTCTAGGAGGTGCTACTGAGCAGCTGCCTGGACAGAAAACATCAGGGGACTCACATAAACGCACACACCTCTTCATCTGTGGTCTACACAATCGAATGAACACCTGAATAACGAACGTTGTTGATGAACATTAGTCCTCGAAGCTGCAATCATTCAAAAATGCTGAAAATTGTTCTTCCTCGCTGTGGAATCGGCGCGTTCGAATCTTCGTTTCTTGAAGCTGATGGACGAGAGTGTGTGTCTCCAGCGGAGACGTCGTGTTCACCAAAATAAACCCAACACACGTGGCTGTGCAGGACTTCTACAGCACTCGATGACAGTAGCTTTAAGACTCTTGAGACTTTTGGAAGTGGCATTTCTGAAACTAAGAGCCCGAAGCCTGGGTACAGGGGCGGAAATTATTAATCTTGAGTCCTGAAATTGATATATATTTTTTGTTTTATGCCCTTCTCCACGTGGCAGGAGCTCTTTAGCCTTCACTCCAGGGCAAAGTTGACACTATTTAGGAGCATGAGCGTAAAGCTGCCTGTGTATCAAGAGTGGATTATAAAAAAAAGACAGTTATTGAGTGAAATTCCAGGAAAGAAAGAGCATAGATGCAATACGTGCAGTATACAGGGCATTAAAATCCCAAATATTATTTTCATGATTTACTGAGGGCCCAGATTGATGCTTGTGTTTGTTTTGAATAATCAGACTAACCTACATGCTGCATGTTAGAGGAGCAGAGAGAGAGAGAAACCAAACAGCCGAGAAGAGAGATTTCTCGCTACTTTCTGTCTTATTTTTCTTTAGAAAATGCTGTTAGCACAACGTCACTAACTGCACATTAGCTGAGCCATTGTGGAAAGAGTGTTGAATAGTGTTCAGTTAGAAAAGCTTGTGTGGAATCCTCTTTGAGGTGTGTTGGATTTGTTTGTCCGAAAACACCAGCAGGACTCGCCAGTTGATCCAGTAACTCGACTACTAACCTAAACAACAAAAAAATGTTAAAATGGATCCTGGATATATGGGAAGAAAAAGTTTTAGTCAACATGTTTCCAGGGCTTATATTATGTAAGTGAAGGAAAAATAAATCCTTCAAGTGTTTAGTATTAGTGGCTCATAATATCAACCTTACGCGTGTTACTTGAGCCTCAGCGGAGGATTTACACTCCTGATTGGTGTCTTGACCGTAACATCTGTGTGTTGTACATTGAATGGATGTTTAGAAGAGGAGAGAAGGATGGTAGGCATGTTTTCACCTTAAAAGAAATAGCTTAACTTTTTCTGAAAAAATACAAAATATTATAAAATTTTAGTAATTAACCAGATAGCAATAAAGGTTAACCACCAAAACCCAGTTTACCCTGGACCAAAATATATTGAATAATATTTAAGTTAAAATGTAACTTCCTGGAAAAGGTAGAGGTAATCGTGTCTCATCTTCAGGTTGTCAAATATTGACACTATGGGTTTGGCGTCCAACCTGAATTTCATCATCATCTGATGATCTAGAGATGACACTCTGTTTCATTTTGTTGCTCTAAGACATGCCTCTGCTGCTCCATTTTGCATCCCTAACTCCGGTTTAACAAAATGGCTTTTGCAAATCTGGCTGCGTCTGCTGTTTAATCAGGGCAAGCGACAGCGACGTGATGGTGGATGAGGAAGTGAGAGTGTTAAGCTTCGCTTCACTTTGACCTGAAAAACATTCATACACAGTACTGAGACAAACTGACCTACACAGAGGGGATACATGCAAGTTGCATAAATTAATATTAGTATTAAAAGTAGGCAGATAATATTAAATAATCTTAATCTTTGGGATGTTCCAATAGCTGAGAATGCTGGACGAGTAAAACAAAAAAAAAATGTAGTTAGAAAGACAAAATGAGAGAGTTAAGATTTTATTGTGTTGTTCGTTTTCTGACAAATCAGATCTTTGGTTGCAATAACAGTCTCTGTTAATCAGAATGAGGAGGAGGACTGTGTGAGGGTTGTGTGGGCAGAGCAGGGTTGTTTTGGGTGGTGAAAACCTTTATGAAAACCGTTCCAGTTGTCTGAGAACGTCTGTGGATTTGGGTCAGTTTTCCTTTCAGCTCAATCAGCTGAAACACGCAAATTGAAAGGAATGGAAATGTTAATTGCGGTGATTTTATTTACTGAGGAAAGAACTTTTTATTTTGGTGTGTTTAAGCGTTTAGTGGAGAAGCTATTTTTTTGTTTTTTCTTTGGAAGAGAATTCACTCACTTATGATGTGGTTATTATTTTTTTCACTTGGATAGGTGCTGGTGCAGAGTGTTTATAAAACAAAATAGATTCCTTCCATAATTTCAGGTACATTCAGCCAATCCCAGAGCAGCAGAGTAGAGAGAGTGTGTTTTGCTTCCTGGGTTGACCCTGCTGCGACAAAAAAAAGCAGGGATGCGACGGCGATTGAAAACGAGGAGGTACAGATGCCAGAATTTTTGAATGGCTTCTGCAAACACTAGGGCAATAAAATATCCTGGATAACAAAAAGGACACACAACTTCAGTTTAAGGACAAACATGAAGATTAAAAAAAGAAAAAAACTTTGGGTTTGGGAGGTTTGCATGCGACAACAGCAATATGCATGTGTGGAACACCAAAGTATGACTGTACAAATCACTCAAGCTCGTTTTCTTTATTGTCCTAATAGGTCAGGGATGTATTTTCTAATGCATGGCTGGATGTTTGTGTCTTTTTTCTTTTTGTTTGTGTAAAAAAAACAAAAAAACAACATGTACTCTTTAAGCTGAAGCATTGTGCTCAGTCCGGGTCAGTACACTCTTAACAAGCATGTGACTTTTTTTTTTAAATGTCAGACAGCACACATCTTGTTGCTTTTCAACACAATATACTGTACATGCAGACAAGATGTGTGTCGTCCCGAGCGACACTCCTTGTTAAAAGTGTAGGCGAGAAACTCCAGGCCGTGAATACTTGAAGTGCAACTTGAGTGTTTCTGTTCCAGTGCAGTGGGAAGTCTTTGATTTTAGGATTTTATTATTTCTTTTGTTTTTAATGTCCCAAGCCTTTTAACCGCAGACTCTGGAATGTTCAGACAGCAGCAAGGCCTGCTGGGAGATTGAGTTCTTACCTTTGATTCCATCTTGTGACTTAAAAAGTTTTGTTTTTTTAACAAAGTCAATGAATGTGAAGGGATTTCAAAAGAAATAATTTTTTGTTTCGATGTTCGACGAGATGTTCGCCAAGGCGGTGGCGCGGGGGGGTCTGACGTTGCACAGAACTTGCACATAACAGTAGAAGTGTGTTGCAAAAGGAGGATAAAAAAATAACTGTGGATATTTATTTTTTTTAGCTTTCTCATTTTTAAAGCACACTTTTCACTTAGTTTCCAAAAGAATCGATAAAGCTATTACGGGAGATGTTACAGACTGGATCGTGTGTGTTTGTGTGTGTGCGCACGAGCAGTTGTCTCGCAGCTGCTCACATGCACAAGGAAAGAGTGTGTTAAAAATGTCATCTCAGTGTTCGTTTTTGGTTCTCTGTTCTTTGCAATCACCTGGTTTACACTTAACTCTGGAATCGATGGCTGCAATACTGGAGGTCATATAGTCTTTACTGTTCTGGTGTTTTAACTCAACTAGAAAATGTCTTTAGAGTTTTTAGGCGGAGCCACACACGAGTCTGGCCTTTGCACTTTTTCAGTGGCGGCCATGCTGGCTCCACTGTCCCCATCACTGAATGAATGTGGCAACGTGGTGATGCTGTTTCAGTGGCAGCAGCGTGGCGGCCATGCAGTTAGTCCAACCTGGCCAGACTCGGTGTGTGTGTGTGTGTGTGTGTGCGTGTGTGTGCGTGCGTGCGTGTGTGGCTCTGCTTCTCAAGTAAACTGTGTGTTAATGGCGGAGGAGAGAGATGCCTATATACTTTGATCTTCACAGAGATTAAATCAAGAAGAATACTTAAAGAATGGGAAAGCAAATATGCGCAGTGTACTATATATAATATGCCTTGTTATTTGAAAAAAAAAAAAAGATGTAAATATACATATTTCTCTTTTAGTTTCTTCTTTTTTGCTGCTATAAAAAAGATGATTATTTTTGTTAGTAGTTTTGTTTTCTATAAAAAGACTGTATAAATCTCTATGTTCTGTAAATATATGCTTGAGCCTTCATATGTAGGACTCTGGATGAACACTGTATGGAACGCACCTTTAAAATCTGTTCAGAATTAAACCAACAATGACTCCTTTCGTTTTTGTAACACATTCATATCAAATTTATATCAAATATGAGACAAATCTGGTATTTCCTGTCTGTTTCATCAGACTTGCTCGCCAAGTAAGAGAACAAATCACACACTTGGAAAAATAATTTATCTGAAAGAGTGAATTAATGGAAACTCAATTGTAATCGCATTGCTCAAAGTCTGATTTCTTAAAGGTCCTATTTGAAATAAAAGTTGATTTTTGAGTCTCGTTCCCAACTCGTCAAAAACTGAGAGTCAGTATTTGACGCATTGGGAATGATAGATATTATATTAATATAATTATAATTGGCAAAATAAAAGCAATTAAATGCCAGTTAGTAAACAATCTACTACTGTATTGATAAAAATGACATTTAAGTACATGGTTTTATCAGAAAAAAAAAACATTTAATCTACTGTTGACCTCAGTCTTACCAGAAAAAATGTTGAGACAACTGGAGATGATTTGATTGTTCACATAATTAATTTAAATTGATTGAATAGCATTGAGGTTAAAGGTACACATAGTTAGGCCTTATAAATAATTTTGTTGGATGGTATTTTGTCCCAGAAAAAAATGACAAAGCACATCATTGTCATTTTAAGACCATTCCACTGATATAATTATAATATAATAGCATATTAATGCAAGTACACCCTTTCAAAGGGTAATGAACTTACATGTTCAATAGTATTCAGACACTGAAATTAGAATGTGAAACAAATATTAAAATACTGTCAATAGATGAGACAAATAAAATAAACCAACACAACCTAAACAATTAATAATATGGATTCTGTTAATAAAAAATGATATGAAATGTTAAAACCGAATTTGACTATACCAACAACTGACCAGGAAACCAGTAGCCCATTTGAAGAAGTGCACAAAACATACAGAAAATGTCCATAAATCCATGGAGAGTTTGGGTTTTACATCAGCGGTGTAATCGCTGGTTTGCAGTTTCAGGACCACTTCTACATTTCTCATTTCACAGGGGGAAACATCTGATCTCAGCATCTTCAAAGCCGCCGACTGATTTCCCTCAATACCGTGCGGTCAGACCACTGAGAGAGATCAGGAAAGCTTATTTCTGCAGAATCAGATTTCTCTCTCACACTCGGTCACAGAGAAACCAGAGAAGGAACCTGAAACCAGTGAGTGTGCATGTGTGTGTTTGACCCAGACTCATCATGTGACCGCTGGACAAGCTGATAGTGTGTGTGTTATGTGTGTGACGTACTGATGCAGAGATTTAAATGTGTGTGTATGTGTTGTTCTGCATACAGCTCAGTTTTATACCAACCATATGCATCTTGTGGTGAAATGATCTGCTAAAATGTTGCTTTACTGATATTTACAAAAGTAGAACTTCTCTTGCACCAGGTTAAAAGTAAGCTAATTTGAAAATGTCCACTTTAAACCATAGAAATCATTGCTGGGTACAATTTCTCCCCCCAGAAAAATCCCAATCAGAACTAGATGTTCTCTCCCCCCTCTGACTTCTTTTCATTTAGTTAAATAACAGCGAACAGTTTCTGACTGCTCTTGGATGCAGGAAGGGTGCTGCGTCAGCAGGTGAACGCAGAAACTTTCTCATGTAACACAAAATAACTTCTCACTAAGTGAACAATTATAGAAAGCTCAGAAGAAGCAGGTGTTTTAATGCTCAGAGAAAGTTGTTTAACCTTTAAATGCTGATGTTAAATCAGCATTAAACACAATAAAAAAGATTGTTCGGTGGATTCTTCCTCCATTAACTCCACTTATAAAAGTGGCCTAGCGTCACGACACCGTGCGTCACGCAGCAGCTGAGGTAGTTGCAGGAAATCTCCATGTGACAGGCTGCAAACCACTCATCCGTCATCACGTCGTAGTACTCGACATTGGGTGGTGGTGAGGCCGTCGTAGCCACCCACAACAAAGAGCAGCCCGTCGATCACTTCGATGTCGAAGTGGCTGCGGGCGGTCAACGCAGAGGACACTTTGTGCCAGGTGTTGTTGCGGGGATTGTAGGCCTCAGCACTGCGCAGACGGGCGCTGCCATCGAAGCCACCGACCTGTGAGAGGAAATGTTGAAAAAATGGTGTTTAAATGAAGAAGGTAACAGTTTCTCAGCCCTCAATGTACAATCTACAAGACAGGTTGGCACAAATTTGGTCTCAAGAGGCTGACATTAATGTACTCACTGCAAAGACGCGGCCTGCATATGGGTCAATGATGTGACGCAGTTTTTTTTGTGTTCTTATGGTTCAGTTGAATTTAAAAAGGTTAAAATTTGAAAATAAACGTACAAATTACTTGCATACATTCTCTTTTTGAAGACCTCATCTAAAATTTCTGGATTTAATCAATTTTTAGAGAATATTCTGGGGATAATGGCAAAAATGTCAAGAGGTATAACCATAAAAACTTTGTACCAAATAATTTAACTTGTTCAAAAAAGGTGAAATTCTCAATAAAACACACTATCAACTAGTTTGGCACAATCTTACATTTGTGTTGTTTAATAATGAATAAAATAAATGGAAAACCATTGTTCTGAATATTATAATTAATTTGGGGAATTGTGTCTGTCAAGTCAACTTCTTAAGGGGTCAAGGTGGTGTAACCAACATTCAAGGAGCCATTTTGTTCATTTGTGCAAGAAGACCATTTGACAGGAAATTATATCACAGAGAAGGACCCCTGATTAGCCTAACTGCTGCATGACGAGGTTAGTAACTCTCTTTGAAATCTTGATAAGTTGCCATTTTTAGGGTATGGTCACAGGTGTGCGTAGGGTTACATGTCAAATGGTCTGACCCCAGGAAAACATCTATCATTCATAATAATTGTAAAAATAAGTATTTATTTAAAAAAATGTGTTTGAAATCTTCACACCAAGGCCATATGCTTACATAGGTGTCCATCATAATGCCTGTTAAATTTGAATTTAAATTGAAATGTCAAATGGTGTAACCGGTTACACCATCTGACTTTTATTACATTCCTTTTGGTCAGAGGCCGATTTTGTCAAATATCAGTAGTTTATGATGCTGATTAAAGATGTAATATGAACTAACTTACTATGTGGAACTATTTTCAAGTGTTAAGTGTTATATTTCTTATGAAGAAGTGGTGATTTATCCACACCTTTATTATCAAAGCTCTGGAAGGTTAGGATAAAATCATTATTTTGCATGGCTTTGATATTTTTTAAATGTTTAATTTTAATATATATTTGTATTCCATTCACTTACAATTTTAAGCAATATATAGTGCAATATATGTAATTTCATAATGTAGCAGAATGAAGTGGGTGAACAGTGACAATGTTAAACATGAACAGCAGCTTTGAAAAGACTTAAAACTCCAATAATATGAGAATTGTCCAACTACGTTGCCTTAAAACAGAAAAATATGACTTCTGCCCTGAGACCAGGAGAAATTCACCTGCCCTCAGACAACTTCTGGACTGAGACCAGGAGAGATTCACCTGCCCTCAGACAACTTCTGCCCTGAGACCAGAGGAGACAGTTGACTCCCTTTTGTCCAACTACGTTGCCCTGAGAACAGAAAATACAACTTCTGCCCTGAGACCAGGAGAGATTCACCTGCCCTCAGACAACTTCTGCCCTGAGACCAGGAGAATTACCTGCCCTCAGACAACTTCTGCCTTGAGACCAGGAGAGATTCACCTGCCCTCAGACAACTTCTGCCCTGAGACCAGGAGAATTAGCTGCCCTCAGACAACTTCTGCCTTGAGACCAGGAGAGATTCACCTGCCCTCAGACAACTTCTGCCTTGAGACCAGGAGAGATTCACCTGCCCTCAGACAACTTCTGCCCTGAGACCAGAGGAGACAGTTGACTCCCTTTTGTCCAACTACGTTGCCCTGAGAACAGAAAATACAACTTCTGCCCTGAGACCAGGAGAGATTCACCTGCCCTCAGACAACTTCTGCCCTGAGACCAGGAGAGAATCACCTGCCCTCAGACAACTTCTGCCCTGAGACCAGGAGAGATTTACCTGCCCTCAGACAACTTCTGGACTGAGACCAGGAGAGATTCACCTGCCCTCAGACAACTTCTGCCCTGAGACCAGAGGAGGCAGTTGACTCCCTTTTGTCCAACTACGTTGCCTTAAAACAGAAAAATACGACTTCTGCCCTGAGACCAGGAGAGATTCACCTGCCCTCAGACAAAATTGTGGGAAACAATGGTCTCTGCCCTGGGACCAGATGAGACTAAAAAGCCATGAGGAAAATCCTACAAAACAACTTCTGCCCTGAGACCAGAGGAGACAGTTGACTCCCTTTTGTCCAACTGCGTTGCCCTGAGAACAGAAAATACGACTTCTGCCCTGAGACCAGGAGAGAATCACCTGCCCTCAGACAACTTCTGCCCTGAGACCAGAGGAGACAGTTGACTCCCTTTTGTCCAACTACGTTGCCCGGAGAACAGAAAATACAACTTCTGCCCTGAGACCAGGAGAGATTCACCTGCCCTCAGACAACTTCTGCCCTGAGACCAGGAGAATTACCTGCCCTCAGACAACTTCTGCCCTGAGACCAGGAGAGATTCACCTGCCCTCAGACAACTTCTGCCCTAAGACAAGAGGAGACAGTTGACTCCCTTTTGTCCAACTACGTTGCTTTAAAACAGAAAAATACGACTTCTGCCCTGAGACCAGGAGAAATTCACCTGCCCTCAGACAACTTCTGCCCTGAGACCAGAGGAGACAGTTGACTCCCTTTTGTCCAACTACGTTGCCCTGAGAACCGAAAATACGACTTCTGCCCTGAGACTAGGAGAGAATCACCTGCCCTCAGACAACTTCTGGACTGAGACCAGGAGAGATTCACCTGCCCTCAGACAACTTCTGCCCTGAGACCAGGAGGGATTCACCTGCCCTAAGACAAAATTGTGGGAAACAATGGTCTCTGCCCTGAGACCAGAGGAGACAGTTGACACCCTTTTGTCCAACTACGCTGCCCTGAGAACAGAAAATACAACTTCTGCCCTGAGACCAGGAGAAATTCACCTGCCCTCAGACAACTTCTGCCCTGAGACCAGAGGAGACAGTTGACTCCCTTTTGTCCAACTACGTTGCCCTGAGAACCGAAAATACGACTTCTGCCCTGAGACTAGGAGAGAATCACCTGCCCTCAGACAACTTCTGCCCTGAGACCAGAGGAGACAGTTGACTCCCTTTTGTCAAACTACGTTGCCTTAAAACAGAAAAATACGACTTCTGCCCTGAGACCAGGAGAGATTCACCTGCCCTCAGACAAAATTGTGGGAAACAATGGTCTCTGCCCTGGGACCATATGAGACTAAAAAGCCATGAGGAAAATCCTAAAAAACGACTTCTGCCCTGAGACCAGAGGAGACAGTTGACTCCCTTTTGTCCAACTACGTTGCCCTGAGAACAGAAAATACGACTTCTGCCCTGAGACCAGGAGAGATTCACCTGCCCTCAGACAACTTCTGCCCTGAGACCAGAGGAGACAGTTGACTCCCTTTTGTCCAACTACGTTGCCCTGAGAACCGAAAATACGACTTCTGCCCTGAGACCAGGAGAGATTCACCTGCCCTCAGACAACTTCTGCCCTGAGACCAGAGGAGACAGACTCCCTTTTGTGCAACTACGTTGCCTTAAAACAGAAAAATACAACTTCTGCCCTGAGACCAGGAGGGATTCACCTGCCCTAAGACAAAATTGTGGGAAACAATGGTCTCTGCCCTGAGACCAGAGGAGACAGTTGACTCCCTTTTGTCCAACTACGTTGCCCTGAGAACAGAAAATACGACTTCTGCCCTGAGACCAGAGGAGACAGTTGACTCCCTTTTGTCCAACTACGTTGCCTTAAAACAGAAAAATACAACTTCTGCCCTGAGACCAGTTTTTTCTTCATTGAAAATGAATAACAATCAATCAATTGACCTTGTTCACTGTCATGCACTGTCAAGTAAATTACAGCTGAGACCCAGCGTCTAGTCACAAATCTAATAGTCCAACTGAAAAATAAATTGCAGCTGATCTGATGTTATTGCAGCTGTCAGCTGATAAATGATATAAATTGCAGCACAGAACAGCAAAAGATATTTAAGTGATTTAGAAATGTGTCACCATTACATTGTTTGTCGGGGATCACTTAGAAGTTTATTTTTCAATTGTAAAATGTACGGCTCAGTAGGCCAACACAATCTTGCAGCAGATGTTTGTGAATGCTGTCTGTCTCAACTAACCATTGAACTACTGACCCCAATATCCCCAGAATCCCATAACAAATCAAATGATTTTGAGGGTTTATTGAGTGAGGAAAACCTTAAACTGTGTGAACAAACTTCGACAAATTCTAAATCATTCATGAATTCATTGTAAATTCGGCATTATATGCAATACATTAAGTTGTTTCTTCGCTTGTATAGTGTGTAAGTGTCTTCTGCTTATGCTTATGCATCTTACTTGCCAAAATTTGGCAGCTGTTTGAACACACTGTTTCAACTTAATTGGCATTAAATTTATGAAAAGAAGACAGAATTTATTGACTGTAAACATGTCAAATTTACCAATTTTGTCGCCTCTGAAGAAAATCCCCAGACTCCCTTAAAAAATTGCGTAAATGTGTGAGCTGCTGAGTTGGGAAAACTCTGTAAAATGTTGCCTGCAACAAAACTGTTTAGGCCGTCTTGGTAATTCGTCAAATGTTATACATGAAGATATTTCTTTATTTGTATAAACAACTTTGTCTCTGTTTGTTGGACTGATGCTACATGTTAAGAGTGAGGATGTCAGATCACAGTTGGTCACTCGAGGTTTGAACTGAAGGGTTTTGAGCCGTCCACCTTTGGTCGGATCACCCAGGATGGATGTTAATACCAGGTCTGAATTCCCTCTAACTTGTTCCAAGCAGGTAGAAAATCAAATTAGCAATGTTCCAGTCAGCACCATACATCTCTCTGTTACTAGTCCCAGCTGCTCTTTCACTTCACCCACCTTGTTGGTGATTGTTGTGCAGCTGGCGTCGCTCCTGTGCTCATGCATGGGTGGAATGATGGTCCACTGGTTGGTGTCGGGCCTGTAGCACTCTGCAGTCCTGAGGCGTACATGCCCATTATAACCTCCCATTGCATATGCATCCATTCAGCACAGTGATGCACACATAGCAGCGGCAGAAGTGTACGGGGACCACCTCCTGCCAGGTGTGTGTGCTCAGATCCAGCCTGCCTTTCTGTTTCCATTATATTAACTGTTGCAGTTCATTGTGAATCAGTGTATGACACCCTGGCCTGTTCCAGACAACATGACCTGCTGCTGTGGTGAGACACTGTCCTCTGGTGGAAAAAAATCAAACAAACTCTGTAGATTACTTTTGATTCAAGCTGATATTTACTGTCATTTTTGGTTGTCATCAGTGATGTACTGGGACAGAAATTCAGCCTGGGACTTTGAGATGGAGAGACCCTGTTATTAGGATGCCAAATGTTTGGTTATCCCCATTGAAAACTTCAGGAAATTTACCACATGTAAACTCATGCAATTTCAGCACCACTCCACACATAACCATTGCTGCTGTTCTCTAATGAAGCCATCAAGTTCAAATACTCAAGACCAGTGGTACTGAGGCTTAAGCAACTCAGCTTATCATCAAAATGACCCCCCAAAACAAATGGAGACTGTCCTACCTCTCATCACCAGCAGGCGTCAGAGCAGTCCACTGGTCCCTGACACTCTTTTTTGTCCCCAGAAGAGCATTTGTGAGGTGGCACACTGATGTTGGACGAGAGGGCTCGCAATCTCCGTTGTAGTTCATCCCAAAGCTGCTCGATGGGGTTGAGGTCAGGGCTCTTTTCTTTTCTACATTTTCGTTAGTTGTTTCAACGCTCGATAAAAATACCCGGATGTTCCGTCGTGTTGTGGGGCCACAGCTTCCGCCGACCGAGCCGGCTAACTTCCGGTATAGCGCCCGGCTAACTTGAATGAATAATTTAATTGTGCGGTTCTCCTAGACTTTCCCAATTTTATTGGACCCAATGGTTCAAATTATGACAGTGAAACGTGTCATTTCGCGGGGGGTTTGACGCTCAAAAAAAATGTATCCACCGTTTTACAGACGCTTCTTTCATGGGAAAGTCTTTTTGGGCCGCAGTGCATTATGGGATGATGTAGTTACACCGTTTGGCCACGATGAAAACTGGCGCTCGTCCAGCAGCAACACAGAAACTCCTCAACTTGTCTTACTGCAAAGAATAAGATTTTAATTTATTTGAGCAGGTATAAAACCAAAAAATAACTTTACATTTAACAAAACATAAAAGAGGTGAAACTTCAGAGAATTTTTTCAAAACATAAACACAAAGAAAATACAATAAATCAAAAAAGAAATGGTACACCAACAACAATTAATGATGGTGAGGCCATTGGTGTAGTCATTGGGTCATGTTTTTAGTCCTTCGACTAAGATAATTAAAGAACACAACTCTCTTTAACTTTCTACAACAACGTACAAAGGTCCACATAAGCTCTTTAAGCATCACACATTTTATGAGCCAAACCAGAAATCATGTCAGCAAAAATGTCAGAAAAATAAAATACAACATTTGTTGAAAGTCAATTCATAATTTCTTTTAAAGTTGTTTTAGAGATGTAAGTTTTCTGTGTGACGCTGACGACATCCTCCCATTTAAGCACTTGTAAAATGATAAACAAAAGTGTTAGAGAGCTGCATTATATACTTAAAACACTAACTGTAGTTTATAACACTGAAGAGCTGCCAGCTTATTAAGTGTGTTGACTCAAGGCCCCGTCCCGTAATTTCTGCTCTCAGCTTTCTGTCGTCCTGCGTTTGAATGTTGAAGTCATTTTTTCTGAATGTTTTTAACCTCCTCTTTGACTTTATGCAGCAATACTGGTAGAATATACTAACTCTACTGCATACTGCCCATTTAAAAGGCCATCACAGTGAAGTAAAAGACAGGAAACAAAGGGAAAGAGAGAAGGAAAGGTGTGCAACATACAACAAAAGTCCTGTAGTGGAATTATCTCTGGAACTGGAGATGCTGCGGTTTAATGGTTACAAGTGCAGCTATAATTACAGTGAATACATCCTTACGTTAATAAAATGCAAAAAAAAGTTGATCACATGACTCAACTCAAGTTTGTCAGTGCAGCCACATAGCATACACTCCACAATCTAGTACAATCCAGTACAACAGCTGCCACATATTCTTCGTTTGACGTAGATTGGAGGGTTTATGTTTCTTCTTATGCAGTGAAATCTTGTGGCTGTAGTAACAGCCATGTTGTTTTTTAGAACAGTGATATATGTTGTTTTTGGAGTGATTGAATGGCAATCAACCTATTCAACTGTTTAAGTATGAGGATGCGTTAGTTCATTAGGGCCCAAGCACCGACCAGCACGAGGACCTTATTGTATTTCCAAGAATTATTATTATTGTTCTTAATTATAACATTCAAACATATTTTTTTTGGGGATAAAGTGGTCAAAAATCACAACATTGTTGTTGCACTTTTCATTTTCTCCCTTTGCCCATGTTTCCCGTCTTTGTGATTGTCTGCCCCTCCCTGATGTGTTTCACCTGTGTCCAATTATGCATACTTCCCTTGTGTATATAGTCTGTGTGCTCCCTGCTCTCTTTGTCAGCTCGTCTGTTCCTATGTCTCCCGTTCCCATCTCCCATGATGTGTTTCTGGCTTTTCGTTCCTGATTCCCCGTATTTGGTACTTTGCCTTTGGTTTGTACTTTGTTTAGCTTTTGTGTTTGGTCCTTGCATTTTGTATTTTGTGTTTCATGGATTTCAGTTTTCAGCTTTTGTTATTAAAAGCTTTCTTTTCATTCAGTTACATGTCTGCCTGTATCTTGTGATTGGGTCCTTTTTTTTGTTAAAGCGCATTCCCTGCTCAGATCATGAAACATAATTAATATTTAGGGATCCTACAAACATGTATTTAAAGGGCATTTTCCCCTCACAAAAAATAAAAGGTATAACAGCGATTTATGATATAATCGTTTTAAGTTGTTGCAATATGTTTTTCTGCTAGAAGCATCTGGCAGGCCAACTTTGGACACCACTTTAGGCAGCCCTGACCAATTGTTGTATGTTTATGACTGAAGTCACAGTTAGTTGGTAACAACCTCAAAAACATTCTTATCTTTGTAAAGACAAAATATATGGCTGAACTGTCATATCAGATTGCATTAGATTTTACAGGTAAGTGGCCAACAAGATACATGTCCTTTTCATGATGGTAGTGAAAACTGTCAGTTCCTCGAGGGGAGGATTATAATCGTCACTCCCCACTCCCAGCTGGGCTGGGCTTGATGTTGAAGAGGTCAGAGCCTGGACACCAAATATCAACTCTGTATTCAGTGTAGTTCATATTTTCAGTTTTTAACATCACAATTTAATGAAGCGTGTGGTCTCTCCCACAGTTAAAGCACAGTATCAAGATCAGTATCCATTTGTGGTCCAGTATTTGTCATCCCAAGTCTCAGGACAAAGTCCAAGTGAGGTCACAGGGACAAGAATGAGAGATGAAGGGATGACGATGGATGGAGGGACGTCCCCACTGAAGTGTTGTCTGTCCTTCAAAGTGGTTTGTTTTATTTTTGTTATTGAGTAGACGAATTTGTGTTACTAGTAATATGCGTACTATTAGTATGTGTTAATTTGATTATTTATCTCGTTCCTTTTCCAGCCTCTGCATCTTTCTCTGCATCTGTTTATTCATCACTGTCTGTGAGTCTTCCTCAGGTGTCTCTCTGGACTCTTCCATCTACGGGTGTCCACGGTGTCTTTTAAGTGGACTGTTCCATGTTGGCCACAGAGAGGGGAGTGCGAGTGAAGGTGAGTGTGGCCACGCTGTGAGCTATTGCCATTGCTGTACCTGAGCATTTATTCATTGAATTCCTCTCCCCTTCTCCCCCACTTGTGTGCCCTGCCTCCCCCTCCTCGTCCCTCCCTCCCCTCCTCCTCCTCCTCCACACTCTCTTGAAGCTGTCCGTCACAAAGCAGTAAACCACTGGATCCAGGCAGCTGTTCAGGCTGCTCAGGGTAACTGTGATGTGATAGGCGAGCACATGCCCCGCCCCCTGCTCTAGCCCCTCCCCTCCGAATTTGACCCGGAGGTAAACCAGCAACTGCCGGATGTGGAACGGTGTGAAGCAGATGGTGAAGACCACCAGGACGGTGGCCAGCAGTCTGACGGCACGCGCCCTCCTCGCCCGGCTCTGCTGGGGCATCAGGCCCTGGCTGGAGGAGAGAAAACAGGCGACGCGCAGGGTAAAGCCCACCACGGCCAGCAGGGGGAGCAGGAACTCCAGGATGGTGAGGTAGAAGAGGGCAGGGAGGAGCACACAGGAGGAGCCGTACCCCAAAGCTGTGGTCTGTGGAGAGCAAGAGAGAGATCCCAACATGACAAGCATAACGGTCACCCTCACATGCTGGCCTCTAGTGGATCGGCTGATCTATTTCTCACTTTGGCTTGAGACTAAGCCCTTTAAAAGCCTGAATAGATCTCTTCAGTATTTCATAAGAAAAAAATGACAAATTAAAATTGGTTTAACAGACATATTTTCTCTTTCCTATCATTAATCCACCTGTGACCTCATTAGATTTATTTCGGGACCTGCTCTGGCCAATTAAAAGCTTCATGTTTTGCTCTTCCAAGCACATGGTGACCCATTTAGTGGGGAATGTTTGGGCCTCCCAGTCTGCACCACCTCCCTGTCACTGTAAGCTCTGCCAAATGTTTTAAGTCATAAATAAGTCTTCAGGGTTAAGTTTATACTCTTGAAGTTAATGGGTTGGAAGATTAGAGTCTGTCAGTCGTACTGAATTCTCCTGTACAGGCCTTTCCCTGGAAAAATCCTTAGCTGAAGTGATGCAGTGTGCATTTCAAGATTAACAAACACCTTTTTGTTTGGATCGAAGTGACTAAATGTGAAGTTGGCCTGAGCAGTGATACCCTCTGTCTGTTCAGATAATGAATTAACGTTCAAGGTTCATTTAATTGTCATTCTACAGCACAGGATTGTACAATTAAATGCAAGTTGTACTCTGTTTAAGGAGACTTTGACTCAGGTTTTACATTTGTTCTGTTTAAGGTCTATGCATGTGTGCAAGTGTTTATGTCGTGTTTGTGTCTTCACCTGGAACGAGTAGGTGACCACAACTGCCATGAACCAAACTGTGGCGCTGACACACTTGGCTGTCCCTGTGGTCCTGCATCGATGGAGCGTACTGGACGCATGGACGACAGCGAGGTATCGATCTATACAGATACTGAGAGGGGAGGCAGAGAAAGGGAGAAGCACAAAACGTTTTTCGCTGTGCATGCTGGGACTTATTTTAAGTGTTGAATGAAGTGATGAAGCACCCACCTGGTCAGAAACAGTATACTACAGTACATGTTGACAAAGTAGCTGAAGGTGTGGACGTAGGAGCAGGCCATGCACTTCCCTCCGCTGTGGTACAGAGCGATACGAGCCGGCAACGACAGCGCCACCAGTAGGTCAGCTACAGCCAGGTTTATGGTGTAAACCACTGAGGCTGAAGAGTGGGTGGACGCCCCACAGAAGACGTAGAGAGCCAGACTGTTTAGGACCACACCGACCACCAGCATCAGACAGTTACACACCTGCAGCAGGAAGGGACGGAGGGTCAGGGCTCTTAATGTGGATATAATATATTTTATCTTTAACAGCGATGATAATCCTTAAATCAAGCCTTCTCTGATGATCTGTCTCACCATGAGAGAAACCCACACAGCGTAGAAGTCCTGGTACAGCTGCACATCCAGGTGGGCTAACTTGTGCAGGTATGGTCCCCCCCAGCCCTGGTCCCAGTTGCTACAGTTAGTTGGGTCAGGGGTCAAGAGGGGCAGGAGGGGCTTGGTGGTGGAGGTGGAGGTGTTGGTGGTGAGAAGGCGCTCCATTGGTTGAAAAGGATGAATGAATGATAGGGTGATGTCTGGATGACAAGAAGAGTGAATTAATGATAAGATTGTCTTATGCCTATATTTATGCCATAATATTAATATCTGTTGTATATTACCAGTCAACAAAAAATTAAATGCAACTCTCTTGTTTTTCCCCCCATTTTTCACAGGTTTAAGTAAAAGATTTCAGACTGTATATAAATTTAGCCCTATCCTATGGTATCATGTAACACTATCAAGCTATAATGCTAGCTAGGAGGTGGTTGAATGTTAGCTTATAATGCCAACCAAATATGTTGTTTAACCTTCAAAATGTGGCCCGCTGATGGAGTTTTCACCATCATTCATCTTTACAGTTGCTTACCAATCAGGAAGCTGTAAAAAGATAACGATTTGTCAGATTCACTACGTTTATAAGACAATTACGGCAACATTTATTTTTATACGACAAACTGGAACACAGCATTACGACATTTGATGTTTACACCCTGAGTGTGACATCAGAAGAAAATGGCTCCCATCTGAATATGGTCTATAAAGGGATGTATCTGCATAAAATCACACTTAGCAATGTGTTAACGGAGTTAAAGTCCTTTGATTTCATTATTATCTTGTCTCTGTAGGTGGTTATTCAAGTCGTTATAGCAATCAAATTACATTTTGTTACTTGGTAATTCTCCTGACTCCTTTGTTTGTCGTTTTAAAGCTTAAAGCATATTAGGACTGTTTCCAAACTTGTTCTGTTGCTGTCCACTTTTAACCTCACAGTTCATTTCAAAGCAGGAGTTTAAACTTACAGCAGGAGCTCTCATAATGTTTGTAGGAGGCAGATAACTCAACCTTATACCCTGGAGGCGGCTGCAGATACCATAGTATAAATAGACTTAAACCACTCAACTCTAAAGTGATGCAATGGGCTCCAATTGGCTTAAGAATCCTCTACATTTTCATATTTGGGGAGCAGATACACACAGGGATGAAAAGTGATCAACATCAGCAGAAGTTAATCCAGAGAGAGAGACTTTAGAAATCCTCGTCTTATAAACAACGTCCTGTCTGACTGTGGAGACGACTGAATCCATCTTCATATGCTCTCTAGAAGAGATGTGACACTTTTTTAAAAGTTCAGTACGTGACCTCGTGTGTTACTCTAAACACGGTGCACATTATTTAATGAACTGTGTCAGCGGGTGCTGCTATTTAACACACCCCTGATATACGTTCATCTTGAGCAAGTCACATAAATTTGACGAATGTGACACATCCTGTTTAAAGGAGGGGGGGCTTTGAAATCCTCGACGTGCAGATGCTGTTCACTCTCAAGAGGTTTTAATGTGAACATAGGCCTATCTATACAATAGGCTAAAAATAGAGCAGGGATTTTAAAGGTGCTCTGGTTGGACTTGGAGGATGTAAGGGGAGAAAAATGGTGGAAAGTAGGATTATGTTAAAATTGGTCCTGCAAGTTGTATAGTTTTTATACTTTTAAGTTCACTGATTAGTTTCAGTTTCTTTTCAGTTTTATGTCACTGTTTGGTTGAGTCAACAAAAATACTTGGAAAAGAAGGTTTGGGTTGAAGGTGCAATATGTGAGAATGAGCCACTTGTCGAAGTCATACACCAAACAAATAGGGGGCAGCATAACAACCAAGTAACTTTTAAGTCCTGCCATCTGTACCTACTGTTGCCGTGAGTTGAGGTACAAAGTAGCGATGGGCAAAATGGTTAGCATGCTTACTTCAATAGGTATCTCTGCAACACAGTACATGTCTTTGACACAACTTGTAAACTGTAAATAATTTTCAGACAGTTTTTGAACATTTAAACTAAATTTCTTACATATTGCACATTTAAAATAAACCCTTTTGAAAGGATAACTTCTCCATGACACAGAGCTATGACATTACAAAAAAGTGACTGGTCAGTTGCAACGAAGGCTGTGTTTTCCCCCAAATTGAATTGAATTGCTGTTTATTGAGTCATGACTATTTAATGTTAGAGAAGACTCTATTTTATGTTTGCAGCTGCTTTAAGCATCATAGTTCATTCCTGACCTTAGAAATAGTGGTTTGATGGTTTTGTCAGACGACTATTTCCAAGGTCAAGAATGAATTGTTATGCTTTTACATAACGTCATCTTGACTTTCTGATCAAATTACAGCTGCAACAGATTTCCAGCAAAAGTATGTTCAGCTGAGTGTGTCCTACGTAAAGTTTATGTAAAACAGAAATAGACACCTCACTAAACACAGATTACAAAGTATTTTTATTTTTAACTTTAATTGTTAAAACTTCACCTAAAACGCCTTAAAAGCGGCTAAATCTTCATGGCAACAATGATTAAACATGGTTGAGCATTTGAAGGATTTCAATTGAATTTAACCCTTTCTTTTTTTCAAATTTTAAAATGGGCCTGGTGACTTCTTTCTTCACCTATAGAACAAGGTAGAACACCGAGTGGATGTCCCTAAATCACAGCTATGCAGCTTATTGTTAAAAGTCTCATGACAGACCCAACTGCTTTTGGCCAAAACGTCTTTCCTTTCCTTTCCTTTCCTTTCCTTTCCTAATAAATATACCAAAGACGGATGAGCTCCTATCTGTTAACACGTCCTGCCGAGGAAGGTCTTTCCACTCTTCATCATCATACAGACAGTTGGATAACACATGTCAGAGAGCCTGGATTAAAAGACAGAAAAATACCCACATGCTGCTACCTCATTCCTGATTCTACTTTTTTTAGTTTATTGGTACCCTACACCTGCAAAGAATAATGGTGCCTCCTGTTGATTGTCTGCGGCCCATCAGATTGGATCACATAAAAAGAAATCTCTGGCTTCCTTTAACCTAAACTTTGAGTTCATCAATCCCAACAGTTTCAGACAGAACAGTAAAATCCACTTCATGTAAATTTTAGTGAATGTAAGCTAATGTTTTCACATAACATCCCATCAAAAATCAACAAGCTGCTTGTAACATATGCGTGAGAGAAGCACCACTGTGACCAGAGGGTGTTGGTAACATTTCCTGAAACAGCTGGCAAAGTATTGTTGGGTGAGATGATTTATTTCAAACATTATTACAGAGGGAGCCTTGGGTTCAAGGCGACCAGTCACATATGGAAAATGAGCTAAAAACAAAAGAACAACAAAACAGTGACCACTAAACAGATTAAAGAGGTGTTTCATACCTTGTGGGGACAAAGTCAAAGTGCGAAAGCCTTTCCCAAGTAGATCCAACGCTAACTTCCTAAAGGTTTGATGTTTATATCCTAAAAGTTACTTCTTCTTCTTTCTTTCCTTCTATTATTCTTTCAGTCGTTGGTCATCAGACAGAAGACCATGAGTAGAAAGGAGTTGGGATGTGAACCTCTCTGGGCGGGACTGGAGTTGACAATCACGCAGCTGGACCTCCTACTCCTCTCCTCATCATGTCACCCCTCTGTCCCACTGAGCTACAGCCCAGGAATGAACACAAATCAGAATAGAAATACAGTAAAAAGAGTCTTTCTCCGGTCTCCTTCAAGCTTCATCTTCTTCCACCTCTCTGGCTCTCTTCCTCTTATTTTGCCAACCTTGATTTTCTCTCAATCTTCATGATCACTCCCTCCTCACCCTCTGTATTTCTGCTTTATCCCTGTCTCTTTTTCTTTCTCTGTCTCTTTTCAAATGTTTGAAACAAGGACTTGGAACAGATGGATGGAAGACAGTAGAAGGAAAATGGAAGAACGGCATGTAAAACAAATTTTGGACCCAAAAGCATAGTTCCCTGGTAAGGCGCATAAGTTAAAAGCTTGGTTTATTTGTTTGTGGTGTAGGCAAAGGTTGGCAACAGATAAGCAGTCAAAACAGGCAACAAAAGGGACATATAGCCACACTGAAGGTAATTGGGAATAACAGGATCTAAAACAGCAGTTGAGTAAGTGGCAAAATAGACCGCAAAAATTAAGAGCTGGCTGATGCTATGGCACAGACTGTCATGTCTAAGAGCTACAAAAGGAAGGAGACGCTGTAACAGACTATTTCATTCAAGTGGGTTTTCAATAAAGTTTATTTAAAGCTGTCTCCGGGGTGGTCCCACACTGAAAGGGTCACTGAAAGTACTCTGTTTGTATCTGTGTAAATATCTGACTCAATTAGAGAAGAGAAAGGGGGAAAATAATAGAGAGAAAGAGACTAAGAAATATAAACTGTTTCTGTAGATGTTTTCACAAAACTGCCAAACTGAATGAGTTTCATCAAATTTACACACACATTTCTAGAAACAGAAAAAAGAAAGAAAAAGACGGAGAAGAGATCTTCTACATTTGTTCTAACAGAGATTTGGAGGGAAGCAGCACCTCATAAACCACGGTGACATAAACAACCAGAGAGATGGCCGACACTCCAATGTGTGTGTGTGTGTGTATGTGTGTGTTTTAGTGTGTGTCAAAATGTCAAACAAACTGCTGTAGCACAGACCTCGCCTGACTACTAGCAGATGAATTCATCTTGGTTTCTTATGAAAGTAATAAGGGACTTTTGATTTATGTTGCATCGCTGGTGATGTCATTTTGCAGAGTGCCTGGTTAATGTTTGATTAAAACTTTCTTGGCTTGTTCAAATATTTGAAACCTTTGTCAGATCTATCCTGGTTCGGCTTGTTTAAAGTGCTGGAGACAGAGAGGAAGGATGTCCCACTTGACACTTTAGTGGGATTTAGTGGGGGGAAGGAGTTCTGATATATAGGAGGAAGCTGAGATATATTCAATATTTTAGTTAGAGGACTTCATGAGTAAAACTAGTGCTTTGGGCTGGCTTGATTGTCAGTGCTGGGCATAAATCCTAAATTACTTCTAGGATGTTTTGGAAGTTGGATCAACTCTGTTATCTTGGCTTATTATTATCATACATAAAACGAATGTGAAAATAGCTCATTTATAATAATCATTGGGATTAATTTAGTCAAAACCACTAAATGAGCCCTCATATTGAATAATTGGGTTATATTATCAAACTCATTCCGCGAAGACCCGCCCTAATCTGTCTCTAATTGGCTTGATTGGTTGCACTTGTTGGGGTTAGAAGAGCAGCCAATCAGAAGCTTAGTAGGGGACGGGTCTTCCTGAAATACGAGCTGCGTCACCGCTTAACAACCACCGTGGAACCGTTTAAATATTCCGTTCCTTAGCAACACCAAATAATGAAGAGGTGACCACTGGCTACGCGTTTGTCATTATACTAACCTCTGAGAGCATAGACGTGTGGAAATATCACAATTCACGACAATACATAATTTAAATTTAACTTAAACGTTTTAACTTCTGGTAGCGGAACGGCTTGTTTTTGTTGTACCACACGGAACCTGTAGCGCAGGGGACGGAAACCACGTCTGTAAACAAACGCAACGCTCGTTAGCAACAGATTTAGTCGGAAAGAAGATGTTTAAAAACACTTTCCAAAGCGGATTTTTGTCTATTTTGTACAGCATCGGCAGCAAGCCGCTTCAGATTTGGGATAAAAAGGTAAGCAGCGATTCAGAGTGGATGCTATGAAGCTTATCAAGCTTCCTTAGCCGGTCGTGCTAAAGCTAACTAACTATATTTCGATTGACTGCGCAGCCTTAATATACATACTTTTCTGTGTGTACACAGGTGAGGAATGGTCACATCAAGAGGGTAATAGACAACGACATCCACTCCCAGGTGTTGGAGGTCGAGGGGGCAAACGTCAGGTGAGTTTGTGTCTGTTTAATTGATTCTTCAGCTCAGGGCAGCTCATTAAAGCACCCTTATCTCTTCTCGTCTCTGCAGTACCACCTACATAACGTGTCCAGCAGACCCAAAGAAGACACTGGGCATCAAGCTGCCCTTTCTTGTAATGATAATCAAAAATCTGAAGAAGTACTTCACCTTTGAAGTCCAGGTAGGGTATATGCACTCTCACAGATACCGACATGTTCCATGTTTTGTTTGTATAAACAAGTAAAGTGGACATATTCTCCTATTTTTAAACTTTCAGGTGTTGGACGATAAAAACGTCCGTCGGCGGTTTCGGGCGAGCAACTACCAAAGCACGACACGAGTGAAGCCGTTTATCTGCACCATGCCAATGAGGCTGGACGACGGCTGGAACCAAATTCAGTTTAACCTGTCGGACTTCACCAGGAGGGCCTATGGAACAAACTACCTTGAGACGCTGCGTGTACAGGTTAGTGCACAGAGACAGATTAGAAACCAGCTACAACTCTGACTGTATTCTCTTTCAGTTGCTAATGTCTGACCTGCTGTTTTCCTCTCAGATCCACGCAAACTGTCGGATAAGGAGGGTATATTTCTCAGACAGGTTGTACTCTGAGGATGAGCTCCCCGCAGAGTTTAAACTCTATCTGCCTGTCCAGAACCAGAAAGCCAAGGTGAAACACACACATCCACGCACACGCATCACTGCATTTACTTTTAACATGACATATAACTTGTCTTACACCCCTGTCTGTTTTTGTGTTTGTCTCTTGCAGCAGTAGTTATTCTCGACCTGCCCTCTTCCCCCGGACCTGCTGTGGAGTTTAGCTGTAAGCTTTTCTGTGTGTAGATGTATGATGAACTTTGTAATATTATATTGTAATTTTGGAGCTAAGAGTTTTGAGTGCGGTCTTGTGTTGCTCTCTGCACAATAAATTTTTGTATGGACCAATTTGTCCTCAATTTCAATGCATGCTGTATTTTAAAGACGAGCCAAATAACCAGGACATTCACAATAATCCAGATACCTACTGCTAGAATGAAGGCCTGGTGCTGGCGTTTAAAAATACAAAGAAAAACAGACGAGTCCATTCATCAAATATAAATAATCTTTATCAAACAACACAAATAATCTCAAGTGAAAGGCTATGAAAATGATTTGCATTCCCCAAACATATAATCTTTGATTCACTTTGGATTTCTGTATACAGTATGAACAGATCAGCAATACATTCATTTCACTAAATGTTGCATCAAACAATCATCCACGAACAAAATTAACTTGAATGACATAAAGCTGCATCTTCAACTCATTTTCCAAATGCAGTAAGTGCAAGGGTTTCAGGAGAACAAGATAACATGAAAAACAAACCGGGAAGAATTTTGATATCCCTGTCTTAAGCATAAACACTGTGACTTCATATTTTCCTTCTCGCATTATCAGAAAAACAAAGCCAGGTATAATTCAAAGTAAACAACTGAATTGCGTGAACGCATTGACACACTGGAGAGTCATGCAAATGAAAACAAAGAATTAATTGCACCATTTAAGTATGAGTTCAAATTACAATTAAATGTCTCTGCCAACATATTTGGTCACAGACTGACTTGAGTAATTTTAATCTTTTAGTGTCAAGTCTTTCCACTGCACAAATGTGCATTTTGGCATTGAGATACAGGAGTTGCAAATATGGTACTCAAGGCATTGTTGCTACATCTGCTGCTTCAGCAATAATCCTCAGATGTTCACTCTTTATAAAACAAAAGATTGAACAAATGTCATGCAGTCACTACTGCAACACAGGTTTTAAACTGGGTCATGTGTTGATAAAAGTCAGGTCAGATTAATGGATATATAAAGCTGCCATTTGTGCGCTGAAACACCAATAAGGTGACAAGATTTACATATGGCTCTCATTAACAACAACGGATTTAAAAATTAACACTTGAAAAAGGTCATACTGCTATAGGGTTACATTTGGACAAGAATTTGAAGTAAGGACTGTAAGTGTTATAAACTATTGGTATAAAATGTTTGTACGTGTTGAGAGTAAGCATATTGTTCCAGCAGGCACGTATAAATTTCAATAAGGTCATAAAGTCAGTCTTTTTGAGAACTGGTGTTATGATTTAACAACAGCGTTATGCCTAAAATGTGGTCAGGCATCGGGAAAGAAAAGAGGACATATATTAAAAGAAAAAAACCTGAAAAGGCTCCAATTTAACATTTTCAGTCAACTGTCATCATATATTTGGAGAGCATATTAAAGCATAAAAACAAAACAAAAGGACATCTTTCTATAATAACTTTGATATGGCAAAATCAATATTGGCAATAGTGTCAGGCTGTAATAGCTGTCTAATCAGGACTCTTCAGTATTTAAGAGTTTATATACTGAAAAATGTGGCATGAAACTGCTCTCATTATCACCACTGCAGCTGCTGTTTCTCTTTGAAACAACCCTCATATAACAAACTGTCAACAAGCAAATTACAAAATATACAAATTATTTTAACAAAACATATTTTCCTTACATGATTGCTATAACTTAAAGAATACATTCATAGAAATATATTGCTTTAGTCAACAGCATGCATCTCTTTAAAGTGCAAAACACATTCATTGGTTCAAATCAGTAAATCAACTACTGCAGTAAATCATTGATTGTAAATAAAATACAACATAAATTATAATTTCTAGATGGCAAAACATAACTGCAGACAGATACAGCTGTACAACGTATAAAATAAACCTGATAAGTCAAATGCAACACAAAAAAATACAATAAAGCCAAGGCAGACAACACATCTGTAGCATGTACTGATGCACATAGAGCTTGCATTGATGTTATTAGTAGTTGAGAAATAGAGGCGAAGAGGCTGCCAGGAGGTCCATGACTGTACAAGAAAGGTCCTTCTCAGTCTTCAGTTTCCTGCCTTTGACCACATTTGTTAACAAATCTTTTTATTATAAATGTCTTATACTCAACAACCTCATTGCTTCAAAAAGAGTGTTTTATACAGAATACTTGTAAAAAATTAATTGTTACTGTGGTCAATTTTAACACTTTGAGACATCCTACATTGGAAATTGGAATTTTTAAGCCTTAGCTTGGAGAAACAAACTGTTAATCTGGCTTCATAATAGCACTGTTGCCTTTGGACACAAGTAAAAAGTGACTTTTCAACCACAGAAACATAGAAACAGCATTTTCATATTGGCTCCACAGAGGCAGGATTCTGTCCTGGCTTCTGCTCGCTCGGCAGTGGTTCACATTTGTTTCCAAAACTCGAGCAGTGCCCGGTTACAAACACTGTTTCCACTTTAAAAGCACTTCAATATTTTCAAATGTTCAATAACTTTTTGTTAACGGTCAGGCGGAAAATGTTATCAAATGCACCAAACCTTTGTTTGAACTCATGAATCATCACCCACTGATATTGGCTACTTGAGGAAACCTCATCACCGCACATTTACATTAGATAGTCATTCATCTAGCATATCTAACAATGATGGATCAGTTTCAATTAATAGAGATCAAAGTGCTATTTCACTCTAAGTTTAGGATCCGATGCTACCTGTAGGTAGAGATATTAAGACAGGGTGATGGCTGTAGATACAGAGGTTTGCCTAAAGTTGCCTTTGTCCTAATAAAGTGGAATACCCCTTTAAACCGAGCACTCCTCCTGTTGTTAGAACAAGTTCCTGATATCCTCTGGGTCATTTCTATTTAGTGCAAAAATCAAGAAGTCAAAAATAATTTTCCTGTTGGGTTCATTCAGAGCTTCTTCATACTTGTCTGCATTTACTCATTGAGTTGTCCTGCAGGCTGGTGTGTGTGTGTCTGTGTGTGCGTGTGCGCTTGTATGTGTGTATACAACATGACTTGCACATGTTTATGTGTGTGACTGTGGAAGCTTTAATACATTTGTCCAGTACTATGTAGTGCCCCCATAATGAATGACATAGTAGTCATGGACGTACATCAACACAGCGACAGGCTGGCCAATGATGAGAGAAATCCACACAGCGGTGTTGCCATAGTTTCCATTCAGGAAGCGACTCACAAACCAAGCCAGAGGAACCTGGAGAGATGAAAGTTCAGAGGTCAAAGTGTGCTGTGTGTTTGGGATAAGGGAAAGAGATGCAATATTCAAATGTGTCATACCTGAGCCATCATTCCCATAAAGGCCCACAGTCGGAACATCTTCAGAGGAACACTCACCAGGTACTGGAGGAAAAAGTCTTTATCAAAATCTATTGGTAATATCTAAATATAAGAAGATAAAAGCTGCACACTCCTCCAATAACTTTTTATTTTTAGCTTTAAGAATCAAAGTTTCGGCACATCTCGCCGTACTTGGATGTTGCCATCATGTTTCAATAAAACAACTGTCCACAACCGGCTGTTTCATGTCCAGACATTAATTAAAAGTAAAAAACAATACAGATGTTTTGAGGTTAAGTTAGCCGATATGGAGACTTTCATAGTGCTTCGTGGAAGACTGAATGCTGTTGGTTCACCTCGTGGAAGAAAGCAGACACCAGGAAGACAGCAGTTTGAGCACAAAACTTGTTGATCCCCTTCCTCAACATTGGCTTATAAAAGTGTCTGTAACACACAAAGACACATGATGAAGGGAAGGGAAGGCAATTCTGGAGAAAGACAGTTAATATAGTCACGCTTTGGGGTCTTCGGCCTGAAATTCTAACCCAAAGCGTCTGTATTTGACAACTTTGCAGTGAGACTTAACAATAATCAACTATCTCTTTTTTAATTATTGCACTTCAAATATTAGGTTATACAAGCTACAGTGAAGGTGAAGCTATAACATCGAACAAGGAGTCAATGTTCAAAAAATACTGAAAAAAATAATATCTTAGAAAGGTTGGTGGTCACCTCAGACACCACTTGTGAACTGGGATATTCCAGTTGGCCCAGAAATATGTGACAGTCTCAGAGTTCCTGAAATAAACCAAATGAAACAGTTTGAGAATTTGAATTCAAGGTCATTGGACCTTCTAAATGATGGATATGTCCGTACTTTAGTAAATGCTTTTATTCCTGAGTGCTGTTACAAAAACGTATTATGTATGTGCATACTTTAATTTGGAAACAAGTTACTGGTGTTCGTAAGATGGAAAAATCAAATCAAATTACCCTGAAGATGAGATCACTTTTTAAAAATGTTTATTTACATCTGTGAATAGTGTATGTACTACTAAATGTTATTGTGTGATTGAATGTTGCTTCCACTCACCACCAGTCTTTGTAGAACTCTCTGTCTCCGAACTGCAGCAGCTCTGCCACAAAGTTCATAGAGGAGTGGAAAAACCAATAGAAGAATATTAACCATATCAGATGGTTAGGGACCTGGGAGAGGAAGAGGAGATGAGAGGAGAGGAGAGGAGAGGAGAGGAGAGGAGAGGAGAGGAGTCTGGGTTGGTAGGGTTACACTATGGCTGCCATGTTACCAACTCTTATTCAATACACATGTGAGACAGTCGTCACAACTGTTTCAATATGTAAAAGCAAATGGTAGAGGAGGTGTATAATGTTATGATAGGACTCAATAATGTGTCCAGTGTAGGGTGGGAAAGGGTTGGTAAAATTCCAGGAAAATTTCCAAGGGAAGTTTTTTGGAAATCTTGCACAATTTCAATGTGAATATAAAAATGGTACCTTTTATTAGTGACTTTATTTTGGTAATTACCATGGAATGGAAATTACCTTAAATATTCCAGTGTTGCTACAGTATGTCTATATACTCACAGCTAATTTAAGGAGGCGCTCCACCATCCTAGAAAAGTCCATTTCCTGCAAGAGACATGAACAATGAGATTTCATCATTATCAAAGTCTGATCTTAACAAAAAACAATTATATTATATATGATATAATTATATATATTATATATACTATATATTATAGTATATGGGCAGAGGTTGTTGGTAAGGCTCTGAGGAAGCAGACACATTACATGCAAGGTAAAATGAATAAAGTGTGTGTGTTTGTGTGTGTGTATGCACCTGAAATGGTTTCATCGAGTTCTGTATGGTGGGAACCATCCACTAGAAGACACAAATGAAGACTGTGTTAGTTTGCAATAGGAAACAATTTTCATGATCTGATCCTCTCTGCTGAACCTTGAAAGCTCGTCTGTGTGATTTAAATCATGTAAATGTTCATCAACATACCTGCTGTATCAATCCTACCAACAGCTGCATGAAGAAAAGCTACAAGATAGAGCAAAAAGTGTTAACATGCATGTTTTTGGTTCATTATCACCCATCTCAGTTGACATTTTCAAGAACATGTACATTGTGTGCGTGTGTGTGTGTGTGTTCCCTCTCACCATTTCAAAAAGTCTTCTCATCAGGAACCTTTTGCGTATTCGAGATGACCGCGGGAAGTTGAGCTGGTAGCAGAGAGTTGGGGCAAAGACAAAGTAGTACATGTCTACAGACACAAAGAAACAATACATTCATTTATTATTAAAACGCTTCATTTAGAAACTCTGGTATTTATCTCCATGCGGGCACCATGGTTACCTCTGTGGGTGAGGTTGCCTGGGTAGGAGACGTGTGAATGAACAGCTGAACCATTGGATTGTGCCACAGATGGACCTGAAAAACACATAAAAAAGGAGATGTTAATTAATCAGTGCTTAAGGTCTCACATGCTCATTTTGCTCACTGCCATACCCATGTTTTCCTACAACAATCAACTAAATTCCATTATAACTATTGCTCGATCACTCTGTATTAGAGTGAGGAGATAAAGTCATCAAGTTGCATTTGAGATTAAAAATAGATTGAAACCATACACCACTGTGATCCGTCAGTGTGTGTGTTAGCCAAAAGCTTCATGTCATGCTTTCTTGTCACCACTAGATGGTAGTATAAGAAAAAAAATACATACAAAAATATGATATTTGTATGTATATTTCTAGTTTACAGGCCTTTATTTAGCCAAATTAAGCTGTTTGTCTAAAGTGTTGACACTAGGGTTAAGTGCCCTGCGCTACATGTGTGTGCCGACTAGTTAGATAACATCTCCTCAACAGTTTGTGTGTGTGTTGATATACTTACATGAGTATGAGCGTGTTAGTCTCTTGGCTTTCGCCTGTCTGATTTCTCTACACCACCTGTTGGTGTCTTGGTAGGAGTACAGCTTGAGAAACAGTACTGTGTAGATTCCTAGGGAGAGCACACCACCCACTGACACACACACACGCACACACACACACACATGAAGCACTGTGTACAGATAGGAATAAAGCTAAAAACAGTTTCTTAGCTCAATAGTTTTCCAAATTAATTCACATTCAAAATGCCATATTTATGTCTCATAACTTTACTGCATAAACATGTATGTATTAAGTATGTACCTGGGGTCATGGAGGGCACAGTGAGCACAGTGGCTGAAGGAAATATCAACAGGGAAGTCAAGTTGAAAATGTGAAGGATCAGTCCGGTCATTTCAGAAATGGTACCCTTGAAAAGATGAGAGAAAAACAAAGAAGAGTTTAGCCATTACCACTCATATAACTAATAAAGATATGCCTTCAATATGTGTTACTTTGTCTTTGCCCTTTTCATAGTGTTTTAGATTATGTTATCTAATCTGAACCAGGAGTGGGCTGTTTCTTATCAGAGTAAAGAGCAGGCACAAAAAGGGGAGGATTTACTGAGTACACTCCAGGACGTTTAAGCAAACATCCTTGATGGGGGATCCCTGATTGATAAATAAATAAAGCCTACACTCTCTTTACAGTTCATTTTAAAATGCAGCAATATTTTCAATCCCTAATCAAAGTTATATTGTCACCCGTAGGTCTTTGAGATGCAAATCATAGTAAGTACTCACCACAGCCAGCCGCCTCTCAGTGTACAAGGCTGCTAAGATGAACACATTAGACACTGAAACGGAGAACAGACAAACAACAGAATCATAAGCTACAGCACATACTGTAGATGTGACTAGTAGGCTGATTTTATTACTCACAGACAACACAGACAGAGATAGAGAAACTGGTAACTGGTGTTGAATGCCGATTTTGTGGTCAATTTCAGGTACAAAAATAGTCCAGCGTTTCTCTAAAAAGTAGCACTTTATTTAGATCGATTGTTCTAATGTCAGTCTGTAGGTAAAGAGGAGGACAACTATGTTTTTTCAGCTTTAAGCTTATTATTGACTTGTTTCACTGCAAGTTGTTTCCAGAAGAGACAATGTCACGTCTTCATTGAGTAAATATAGAGTAAAAAATCAATAACAGCTGTGCTAGAATATTAAACGAAAGAACTCAAAATGCTTCTATGCTATCTTTGAAAATCCTGCTCATTAAATCTATACGCCATGCTGTATCACATCAGCCATTTGCAACATAGCACTTTGTGTTACCATGAAAGGAACTAATGTTTCTGGATTTAAAATGGGAAATACGGGTACAACACTTCAAGATTGATGTTCAAGTTGAACTTTGCCAAGTTCAGCTTGAACATCAATCTCGAAGTCAGGTCACAGAAGGACAAGTGGTTGTAATTCCTTCACCTACTGTTTAAAATGCTACATACCAATGATGACGCAAGCTGCTGGCCAGCTATAGGGGTCCTTCAAGAAGAGAGACACTACTTGAATAGGGTCCACCAAAATACCATACCTAGATGAGAGAAAAGAGAAGTGAGAATATTGATCCAACAAGGCATCATTTAAAAATGGTTTTAGTTTATAATTCAGGATTGGTGTAGTCAGGTAAAGGTTTAAGGAAATGGCAAGAGTGGTGGCGGAGTGTGGTGGGGGGAGGAGACAATCAGGCGCAGAACCGGTCCTTCTGGAGAAATAAACACCCAGAGTCACATCAGATTCTGCTCTGATCCAGAGATGTTTACCGACGGGAGGAGAGCTCAGAGATAACTTTTAAACTTTTGGGATTAAAAAGTGGATTTTTCTTCACTCCTGTTTATCAACTTGACCTCCATTGTCAGGTTTTAATGTACTGTAAAGTTGACTGCCGACTGGAGCTGGAGGGGGAATGTACTTTACTACATGAATGTAACGTTACAGACAGGAGAGGGGGGAAGAAGAGAGAGAGCTGTAGTCTCAGGTGAGTGCTGAATTCAGTGAGAGTTGACCTGAATTTAAGCCATTGCTTGCTAGCTTATGGCTAATGTACAGTAAAGTAATCTGGCTGTTTGGGGTGAATAAACACTTGCGTGAGTAACCAAATCGAATGCACCAATACTTTGAGTAAACTTGTGGATTTTCTCTGGGTTTGAATATCACTGGAAGGATTTGGGATAATGCAAGTACACACCAACAAAACATATATCAAAGGACTAGTTGTTTTTATACATTTTAATGCAGAATTCTTACATATATAGCAACAAACTAATAAAATGCAATAAAATATGTAGTGATGGTGAGGTGGAAGACAGCCAGTTGTATAACTTGGCTTGTGTATATACAGTACATTACATAAACGTAAGTTTGTGTGTGTAGGTACATTCTCACTTTATAATGTTCTCCAAGAAGAGGCGTGCATTACTCAGCCCCTGAAAGAGAAGACGAAACAGGAAACAGAAGATAATGAGCATAGTTCACAGTATCAACAAGAGTGGATCTAGCAGTTGTTTACCAGCTCAACATATTTTTAGCCCTCTGCTGTAAATCTGGCTTATCGTTTCTCTGCGTATGATTAGTCTGCAGGTTTCAGTGTGTTTGTTTGTACGTGTTGAGTGAGTTATTATTCAAAACAAGAACAGGAACAGGCTGGTTCCTTTTACAAACAACAGCAACTTTTGGGATTAAAGGATTAAAAGGTCACTGACCGGTATACACACCTGCCCTGTGTGAATGCTGGTGATATCGACATATTCTGTTTGAATGATTGCATAGATCAGATCTGTCTCATATCAAAGTTTAAGGAATGTGTTAGTTACTGTCACACCCTGCTACTGCTCACTCTGTTAAAAAGTGTCAAGCAAAATAGGTTTATCATTATATTATGTATTGAAGTTCAAGGTCCGAGCCCAGCTTTATCTCAGCCAACACTTATCTGAGCTTCTACGTGATAAAACTAATCAGGAACTGCATATGTATAGCATGTTTACATTTTTAGGTCATTTGTAACTTGTGGTCAGTACACAGGTTAAAGGGACAGGGAAGAAAATGAGAACAGTGAGGGGATGACACACGATAAGGTCATACTGGAGTGATTATGTGGCAGCCCACTGGTCTGCCAAGAGGCTGCAGCAATGTGGTTCTGATTCAACTATGCCTTTTGTCCAAACCTCCAACCTTTGCCTTAGTAACCTTCAGCATGGACCAGAGGGGACCATCACCTACTACGACTGTGACAGTGGCCTGTACAGAGCGTTCATAGAGATCATTGCAAGATCTGATTTTGTAATATTAAATCTTGCTTAGCACACTGAAGGGTCAGAGTTAGATACAGAGCAACACCCAGGAGTTGGCAGGAATTCAGAATCTTGCTCAAAAACACCTCAGCAGGAGGTTTACGAACTGTTTCTGTCCAGCAGTACACCATTAAATGCAGTGAGGATGTTTTTCTACCTATCTGTTATCTGGCTAATTGTCGGTTACATCATTTGCATTACTCAACCTCTGTGCTGTTATGTCTTGTTATTGTCATCTACATGGTTTAAATTGTCACAAGAAATAGGAATACATGCAGCCGTATAATTTTTCTTTACAGTTGGCTACTTATTGTCATTTCTTATTTTTGCATGCAAACATTTGTAATTCTGTTATGTGCAACAATATTATAAACTTGACAGTAACTCTGACCTGGGTGCATCAGTGAATTTGGGTAAATTTTTTTTTTTTTTTAAATAATTGAAAATCCATTCTCGAATAATTTTAAAATGTATCATTCTTTTAGATTTATTGTGTCACTTCTTCTTGTCTTCTAGATTGGAACATTTATTGTCCGAGTTGACCTCATTTTATTATCTCACCCTCTTTATAATCATTTACAATTTCCTCAGTAATAAAACACAAATGATAAGAAGATATAATAGTTTTTTCCCTTTCATTCTGAATTACAAACATCTCTATTTACCAAATATAGTATTGGTATTCGATTGTCACGGTACAATATCCATCTCAGAAAATATCAGTTTCATGGTAACGCGCAATTATAATTATAAACATTTACGATGACCTTAAACAGTGGAAATCCAAGGGTTTTTCTTGGTTGAACTAACACTTTTACCCTTACCAATTAATTGCTTTTATGTATGTTTTTTTACCTGTCTGGGACTAGTGTAAATAAAGTTTAAGTAATGAACTTGTCTAACTAAACTGTATCTCAGTGTCCTTAGCTGTGGACAGGAGAGATGTATCAGATCTGGTGGGCATTCAATCTAAAATTAGAAAGAGCTGCTGGGGTTGGCTGAACATCACCCTGACATACAAAACTGACCTGAGAGAACTGGTGCCAAAAAAAAGAATGAATGATCAACCATTTTGCATCACCACAGGTCTGCTGTTTGAGGCTTTTCTACAAAGATTACAGCAAAACACTCACATGCACATACTGTATGTTCTTGTATCTACTAAATTTAGTCAGCAATTTGTACTCATAATCACCCCCCCCAAAAAAACAATGTAGAAAGACCAACAAAACAAACAAGCCATTCATTTTCTGTCTTGGTAAATTCAGAAACAAATTGAGTGTGATAACATACTTGCAGCTGGCTTTGCTTTGCCTCGTCCTTATCAGCCTGTGGTCATTTAAGTGATTCACATGGTCTGTTTGGCTTCACATCAGAGGGAACAATTATATGAACCAGCTGAAGCATCAATCGTTTGGGCCTCACCCTGGGATGATTTTTGCTTATGCCAAATATCGTCAATGTCTGACTACATCATCCAGGTCTACTGAACACGGTACAGCATCTGAAGTATTAATCTTTTTTGCTGGTTCATATGCAGAGATATAGTAGCACCTGTCCAAATCTGCTTGCCTCTGTGTGTTTGTCTCGTTAATAAGAGCTTTAATCCATGAAAGTGACACGTTTATGCCTGCAGACCAAGGATAGCTTGAAACACAGAGATGTTTATTGAGAATGCTGAGATGATGATACACTTAATTTACAAGCACTTAAGGAAAATTGAAAGAAGCTGTTCCGAAGGCAACTAGTGGATTTTTAAACTTTATTTCCAATATCCAACTATCAATATTTGGAGACTGTGCATGAATTGAATAGTCATAGTATGTCATAATAATAAAAACTTGTCTTCAACATTCAGAGTGTAAAAATGAAGGTAAGACTGACAACACATCTAATCTCTGTTCTCTGGAAACATGCGCTCTTGCAGCTGACATTTTGAGAAATTTAGCCGTTGATCCTGGTTATCGAGGACAAATTACACAAATAAGCTTGTAAATGCACACACAGACACACACTCAAGACTCTGTGGTTCCACTTCACACTCTTACAGCCTAATCCTGAAGACTTCCTAAAAACGGTCTGAACCGAGCAGTGTCAACTGTCCCTGGTGACCACAAAGTAGAGGACGTGGTAGTTACGGCAATACAAACTTTTAAAGACGGCATTAATCCTGTCACAGAACTGCAAAATTAGGTTTGATTTGGAAAAGCCAACAAAAACATGCACACACACACAAACCTACATAGACACTAATGTCACAGACACACGGACAAATAATAATCCCTGTATGTGCAACCATGCAAGTGCAGTACATGTAGATCCACATGTGCAAAACCATGCATGTGTGTGCACAGAGACAGAAACATGCACACATGTATAGAGCTCCATTTATAGTCTGTCCATTTCAATTTCATTAGGATTAGGGCTAACTGGATATATGCATCCTCCACGCCTATCAAAATACTAACAGTGACTGGATGTTCAGAGGCACTGCAGGGCGCCTCTGGAGACACACACAGACACACACACACACACACACACACACACACACACACAAACACACATAATTTCAGCCATTGGAACAGGAGTTCACTTGTCCTGATGTGAACTCAGTCCAGGAGGAGATATTTAAGTGCCCAATACTGACACGTCTGTATAAGAGTTTGAGAAGCCACAGACAAAAAAACCACAGGGCAAAACTCACTCAACATGGCAACCATAATACATACTGAAACTTCCCTATTATCCACTGCATCTTGAACAGTGTCAAAAACAGCAGCCGCACATGTTGTGTACAGTAAGTGCATAGACTGTAGCCTAGTCTTTCAGCTGTTTTAACAGGAGCTCCTGCCAGTTTATTTTCCTGTCACATGGAGGGGTTTTGCAAGAAGCTTCTTGTGCTGCTGCTTTCAAGTGATCCTTCTTAGATCGTACTAGCGAGCTTAAGATTTGTAAGCACAAACTGTCATGCATACACAGGCTTTTTTCAGGATTATTAATAAAAATATCCCTGCTGGAAGATTAATCTTTTAGTCTCATGTTTTATTTTAGAATTTCAGAATGACTTCATTGGCCAAGCCACTGACTGAAAAGATACTGCTAAGAAAACATCCATCCGGCATGTAAATGATGTTCTAATCCATTAAGACGTGTGACTATTAAAACAAGGATTTAAAAATAAAACGATATAACACTCAAATCATTAAAGACGCTTAAAATGCAACACTTTTTCCATTTGTATTTGGTCACAGATGCTTCTTGCTTTGCACCCTATAATCATCTCACTCCTATGACTTAGGGATGACAGAAAAGTCCTCCTTGGTGTTTGCTTAATGTATGATTATTGTCTGTCACTTCAAGCCTCAGGATATACACTGCAGATAGAACATAACACCCTGAAAACAGGTACAGCTGACGGAAAAGTCAATTACTGATGACTTGAGAGTGAAAGTTCAACTTATAAAGCACACTCAACTCTACTGAGATCAAACTGTACCAATCAACCCCTCTTAATCAAAAAAATAGCAAATGAGAAACTACAGGAAATGTTAAACTGGGCAACAAGCACACAACTGTGCATGCATGTGGTGAATCTACTTGTGTGAAGAGAGATAACACAGAAAGTAACTTATCAGACTTTACAGACAACTCACACAGACAAGTTTAACAGAAAGGCATTGTTACAACTGACAAAAAATGTGGTACAGTAGTTAGTTAGTTATTGTAGTAGTTTTATATACCGATTTATATACCCTGAAAAACCAAAGCACACAACTACAACTTTGGTCAAAATTGAGTTGAGACTAAAATTAAACATTTAAATGTTGATTTTATCTTCTGACAAAATGTCTATGTTCAATCTATCAGGGAGCAGATACAACCATTATTGTAAAAATATGCCTACATACATTAAAAAGAAACCTTCATTACATACTGTGCCTATCTTTGTCAAGTGTTTGGTAACTACATATGGGGGGTTCTGAAATAAGACATATTTAATAAGCACATTACCACTATTCTATCAATAACTCATTTGACTGGACAGTCAAACAACTTTGAAGCTAATTTTTCTCAGTTTCATTGTTCACATGCTTTGTGTGTGAGCTTCAAAGACAAAGAGAGTCATATGCAATTTGTTAAAAATAATGACTCAAATTTCTGACAGCTTTTAGAACAACAGCTGTGACGACGTGCAAGAGGCCCGCAATCTGAAGCAATGTCAAGAGATGAAAGAGAAAAGATAAATTGCTTTTTGACTTCCTGTTATGTTCTCATTCTGTGTTCATGAGTCATTCTTTTTCGTTTCACAAACATTCAAATGAAAAGAGGGGGAATATTCATCTATGTTAGGTAGAGCAGCAACTAACGATTATTGTCAGCCTGAACTGATGTCGTTGAATTGCTTCTTGTCCTAACCCAAAGACTTCATTTACTTTCATAAAGGACAATGAAAACCAGCAAATCCCAACATTTAAGAAGCTGTTACCAGCAACTGTTTGACATTTTTGCTCAAAAAAATGACTGAAACAATTGATTTATTATCAAAATAGCTGGCAACTAAATTTCTTTCAATCAACGGATTGATTAATTGACTAATTGCTGCAGTCCAATGTCAGGGTCTACATCACTAATTGTATACAGTTTTGGGAGTCACTGTGTACGTAGTTTTACTCACCAGCATGACAACACACCAGTTGAGGATTCCTCTGTAGTTGCTGTAGCCACTGGCTGAGCTCAAGAGAGACTCCTGGAGGACGTGACAGCTGTGGGGAAGCAAACAGTCAACAGTTAATTGATTTTAGGGTACATCAAGCTCTTCACATCCTGCCTGATTATCACCATGACCTGAGGGATGAAACCATTAGTCACCTCTGTAAACAAAACATTCAACTGCATCTTGAAATTAAACAAGACTGAAGGTGTATGTCAGAAGAGACCAAGAGGGATGATGTTGCATTTTGAAAACAGTGTGTATTTGGTTTGGAGGAGGCTGCATGACTCAAACTGACAACTCATAGTGACTCATGGTTAGTCCACTAATTATTCAGAAGAGGACCATGCTTTCTCAAACTACACATTTCACTAATTTGACATGACAGTGTGGAGGACTCACTATGCATCACACATTCGTGAAATATCTAAGGATTTTTATTTATTTACAATGCTTGTTTTAATCTTTGTATTGCTTGATGCATTTTTTCCCCCAAACTTTCTTAATATGAAAAAATAACTTGAGGTTTAAATTATTTTCTAGAGCTCAGGCCTTTTTTTAATTAATCACATTCAGTCATCAATGTGGCACTAATCAATGAAAGAGTTGTGAAAATGTAGGTTAAAGGTATTGACCCCATTGTCCAGAGAGCATTGTGTAAACTGAGACTGTTCATCAGGCCAAGTTCTTTTTTTGTGTACGTGACAAAGAGTCAACAGAGCAGAGATGAAAGAGAAGGGGGAGAAGAATAAGAAGCAGGAACAAAAGAAGGATGGTGAAATTGAAAATAATTAAGAGAGGAGAGGAGAATTAGGAAAGAGTCAGGTAAAGCGGATAGAGGAGAGAATGGATGAGGTGAAGAGAGGGGGTGGTTTACATGACTACAGGGAGCACTTAAAGACAGAGAAAAGTGCCCTGACATGTCAACACCAGAGCAGCAGAAGAACGTGCAGACAGAGACATAGTCAGCCAGCACAGTATTGCAAAAGGACATGCCACAGTTGCTGTAATACAGGAAAGTGACAGTACACACATACATAGCTGGAAAGCCTCCAATAAAAGTGTTGCAATCACTTTATTCTAGCATACTAGTGTTGCCGAGTCCCTCAGGAAAGAAACTTTTAACACATTTTAAGTCCAAGCGATGTGCAAAACTGCAGCCAGAAATGCATGTTTTCAAAGGTAAAGTCATATCTGGAGAAAAGGGCGTGCTACCATAAAATGAATGGTTGTGTTTAGGGTTTTAGGGTTTGTGATTTAGCGGTATGCCTTGAGACTGTTATATCACTGCAACTCTATATGATCATTCAAACATTTGAGTGATTGCGTCAGTTGCGTTTAATGTTTCGGAAAAACTCTTTCAAAGTAACCAAAGCATTTTCAACTACAGAGCAGTTACAGCTAATGTTATTTAATGCAGTAAAATATCTGATTTATCTGTCATAAAGAACTAGTGTCAATCCGTGTACCAAGTTAATTTTGATAATAAGTCAGTTAATTTGCACAAGCAAGTTAATATCGCTGCTTGAGTGCTATTTGACATTGAGTGTCTCAATTTACGTGTTTACGAGCTAACTCCCAGTAATAAAAGCTATGGAAAATAGAGGAAAAGATTTGAAATACAAATGAGTGAACCTCTGACTAAATGACACTAGCGCAGTGGAATATATCATATGATATCATTATTGTGATATGAGAATATATATCGTCTTAGATGTTAGATATCACTGTCTTTACCTGGTTTTAAAGGATGCATTACTTTTAAAGGGGCACCATGTAGTTTTGGAGAGAAAATTCAAACTCAGATTTTTAACATTTACAATAAGTATATGAAATGTGTATTTTTCCATAACTGAATAATCAAGCTGATCCCAGAGTTTAAAGCTAGAAAGGTGGCAGGGTCCGCCACAAATAAACAAACCAAAACGCTACGAAATTGTGTTGTCCTTGAAGGTCACTTTGTGTATTCAGTTTATTCCATCATGAAAACAAAGAGATTGTTTATTTAGTTTGATCTGGCAGTCAATGAAGATCTTTCTCTTCTGATTAAAATTCCCACAAACTACATAGTGCTCCTTTAAAGTGTGGTACTTTTGTAAACTTACAACACTTTCCTTTTTATTCCAATACTTGCCTTTACCCACTTAGGCATTATATGCACATTACTGATCTTTATTTATGAATTAAGTTAATATGTTGCGAAAGCAGCAATATTCATACCTGTAATATTGTCTCAATCCAAAATATCGCGATATTTGATATGCTTTTATCACCCACTCCTAGCATTCAAGTGCTTTTGAGGAGTTTTCAAAACATGTAGGTAAATATTTTTGACTTGCGATATAGCTTAGAAATATCACAATACTATTTCAAGGCCATATCGCATGTCACATCCTTCTAATTAAGAGAAAATCTGTAATATTATTATGAAATGTAGCCTAGCTTGTTCGTGACATTCCAGCTGCAGTTAGCTACTTTGCGTACGTCACGTCGGAGCGTGGCACCAACGGTTCCCTACCTGAGCCTCTCGTTGATATCCTCCACTGCACTCCTCTGCTTCCTCGGAGTGTTTGCGAGCTGCTGCTCACCTGACACCCTCATCTGTCTGTCCACCTTCCCGTTATTACTCGCGTGCCTATCCACCTCGTCTTTTTTGGCTTTAGCCGGACACTGTGGTGGTTTCTCCCCGGCATCGTGCAACTTGCTCCCGTTGGCTTGTTTGACGCCGATAGCTCCGTTGCCACCGCCGGAGATGGTCGTCCTCCTCCGGCGGGTGACGGGGCCTCTCATCTCGGCTCTGTCGCTCATCTCAGCGGCTTCAGTCACGCAGTTTTTTTGTCTTTTACCTGCCTGACATTTCTGGTCACCCGTTTCTCTCTGTTTCCACCCGCAGCTTTTTACATGAAGAGCTGAGTGAATAGTAGCGGGCTGCCCACGTCCCAAGTCGTGTCAGTGCTGGAAATGATAAGGCGTTTCATCACTACTACTGCTCAAGGTGCAATTGTCAACAGGGTTGCCAGGTCTGTGTTTTCAACTGACATCCCCCTATCGAGCCAAACTCACAATCCACTTCCGGAAAGCTGTTCCACAAAAGTTGAAACCTAACTCGGGTTTCCTGTCCATTTTTATCATAACATGTAATTGTAAAATCGGACCTCTTTGCTATAATAAACATACAGAAGGTACAAAACGTGTTTTTAGTCAGCCTCAACAACTATAAAGATGAGGACAACATGCCTGATCTAGTTTATGTGTTTGTATTTTAGTTATCTTTTATTATGTTTTATTTGTTGTATTATGTATTCATTAAATATTAATTCACTGGCCATCTGAACACATTACATATGCATGCAGTTTAGGTTTAGTTGAGTCTGTATTATGGTAAATTGCCCTGAGGTTTGCCTCTATTTACTGTATGTCCTGAAATGACCCTGTACCAGTCACTCACTCAACCATTCTGCAGTCGCAAATCACTGGCATTTAGACCATACATTTCTCCTACATCAACAAGATCATCAAGACTCATGCTGTCATCAGATCCCACCTTTGCACTTCATCAATTCCAATGGATCAAAGTTCATCAACAATAAACCACAATAATAAAGAGTAATGCATGAATGGGGACATTACATACACATATTTATGTTCCATATTTCAACTTGCGCTGTTTTGTTCCAATGTAGGATTTTGAAAGTGCTCAATAAAGCTTTATAAAGTTTATTTTCTCATTGTTATGAATGTATATTTTAGCATTTTTCACTCTCAGAAGAGAGAAAAGATGTAGTGCATACAATACATAGGCTACTCTTAAAAGACCACAGACACCATCGACTATATTGACATTTTGACATATTATGAAAAAAATATCAAGTTTTATTGTGCATAATAATATATTATTTTACCTAAAAGTTGCTTTATAGCACATAACCGTGTAAAGGTGATATCATTCAGAGTAAGTGATTAAGTCATTAATCACATTTCTATCGAGCGAATATCATAAAATCATAAAATGAAACCAACACTGGCGACAATCGCAAAATATTGATAAGAACTACAAAACTACAGTCAGGTCAGGTTGCGGTGCGAGTTGACGGAAAGCCAATGGAATGCGAGCGCTGTGTCACGTGTCACGTCTGTCCAATCGGAGCACAGCTCGGTGATCTCAGGTTAGAATGATTCTTTCACGGACAGCTGTTGAGAGAAAGGTTTAACACGTCTCGCTTAATATTGTGAGTGTTTTTATCATCTTGGAGACGTATTTTTTTATCGTTAGTTTGCCTATGGCACAACACAAACTTCGTCAGTCGGTAGTCGGTTTTTAAAGGGGATGAAAAGGCTCAAGAGGAAGAAACAAAACACAGGAGCTGGAGTGAATGGGAATGGATCTGTCACAAGAGGTAAGTGATCCAACAGATAGCTAGGTGGTGTTTAATAAACACACTAGACAGGCCAGTCACACAAAGCTAGGTCGACAATTTAAACCTCAAAAAGCCTTTATATTCACTTATGTGTTGATCTACTGTACGTGGAGCCGACAGACAGACTCTTGACCAGTCAAGTCTGTGTGGCGAAATGCCAGTGAACTTAATACTGTTACTGCAGTCAGGCCAGCTCCCACAAACTGCATTAGGAGACAGGAATCACGAGTTGTTCACTGTTCTCCTAACCTGTTGACAACCACCGTTTGTGTTTTTTGTTTTCCCTTTTGTTGAGTACACGTTAGCTGCTTATCCCCCGAGAGGTGCATGCGTGGCAACCTGTCAGCCAACTTGGAAAATTTTGGAAAGTTGCAGCTGTTAGCCAGACAGAGGAACATGGGCCTGATTTTATTCACTGTAGCAAATACAAAACAAGACCTGCTATCATCACTCAACACTGGATTATGGTTTAAAACCTTCAAGCCATTCAAACACTCAGATGGTAGATAATTCTGGTATCTGTGACTCATGATCAGTCAATGATCAGAGACTAAATTGGTCAGTCAGTAGAGTCATTCAAAGGGATTCAATAATGACAGTCAAATCTTTTATGCCTGTGCAAATTATGTCAAGCAGAGAATGCAAAACAACATAGTTCCACAGACAGAATGCAAATTTGATTTAAATAATTTTAGTTTTGGTTTATGTGGTTTATTTTGCACATTTGAGCGTATGATTTCCAAAACAATCGTACAAGACACATAATATACTTTTACCCGCTATACTTAAAGGTGAAATATGGGACATAACAGCAACAAATGTCCCAAGTTTTTTCAGTGAAAGTACAAATCGTAATGCCAAAATAATAATTTCCACTAGTCATGAATCATAAAGCAATCACATCTGTCAAAAATGATCATAATAGGGTTTTTGAACCACATACTTCTTTTCTCGCTTCCTCCTCATCTCTGTCTCTCTCTTACAGAACCAGACTGTGGGAGGAAACAGAAGTTGGCTGAGATCCATCAGGCTTTGATCAGGTTAAAATAATTACTATCAGTTACAGTTTGCTTCTTAAGGATGATTCACTCTTTCTTCTTGCCTGAATGGCATCCAGGAGGACGTATTGATTTGAGTTTGTGTAATTTTATTTTATTTTCCCACACAGGAGCCTGTCACATTCAGTCAAAACAGCTCCTGGATTGCTGTTATGTTCATCTAAAGTGCTTTTTATCTGAAACAGCTGCAAATGAGCTATCTTGCTGCTAATGAGAACCTTTGATTTGGTGAATAATGGCTGAGAAACACTGGGATACTATATACATATATGCCTGTATTTCTAGAAATACATAAGCTTTTGACAATTTTGACTGTACCAAACGCCTCCATTAGCAGCTCTAGAGCAACAAGCCATGGGATGTGTTTTCCCAAGTGGGAAGAAATTCCCCTCCCTCGGCTGCTCACTGTTCCATTATTAGATGGTTTGCATTTATCCAGAGACGGTGACCTTCATCTCTCCGTACTAAGCTAATTTCACACATGAAGATTACTCACATGGGCCCAGAGGAATAGTGTGATGCGGATCATGAAGACATTAGCGTCAGGAGGCGTGTGGGACTTCAGCGCTCCTGCAGATTTGAGCGAGCTGATTTTGTGAATTCACGTTTAATCGCAACAGCTTCCTTTAGCCATTTGACTTAGACATGTGGACGCACATCATGCTACAGACATGGAGTGAATAAAATGTTTACAGAAGGATTACAGAAGTACTTCACTACTGATGTACTTTACTTATGTATCTCTATTTTCTGCTCCTTAATAATTCAGCTCCACTACATTTATTTGCTAACTTTAGTTACTTTACGGATTTAGATGATAAACTGTGTCTTGAAGGGTGTGCAAATTATTGCATTACTCTGAACAGTGTCCAATTCTAACTTGCAGTGATCCAGTGGAGATTGAGACCCTGAGGAGAGCAGCAGCCAGTAAGGGAGGACTGCTCACTGATGAACTGAGGAGGAAAGTCTGGCCCAAACTGCTGAGCATCAATGTGTTCGAGCTCCCACATAAACCTGGTGAGTCTTTGATTGACACTTATATTTACTGGTATTAGCAGAAATACTAACAAAATGTCTGCTGTTGTAGGTCGAGATGTGAGGAAGAACCACAAGGACTACAACCAAGTAGTCCTGGATGTCAGGAGGTCCATGAAGCGGTTCCCTAAAGGTGTGTGTGTGTGTGTGTGTGTGTGTGTGTGTGTGTGTGTGTGTGTGTGTGTGTGTGTGTGTGTGTTATCTATAAAGATAGCAGCAGAGCTCAGAGTGCCATTTATCAAACCGTACCATCGTTTCTTACAGCAACATGCAGATATCTGGCTAGGCTTAATAATTAATGAACCGGGTGGAAGCAGCACCAGGGAAGATTCATATGTCACAAGACGCCTGTGTTGTCAGCCAAAATCACAATGTTCGGAGACCAACAGAGAAAAGTGACGTATCTAACAGAGCGGGCGTCAGTTGAATCCCACTAACTGTACTTGTGGTGCTGGCTATATAAACTTTTCTGGCAGGCAGGAGAGACCAAGGAAAAATATTGTAACTCCAATGCAGAATTTGATATTGTTTTGCCGGGATAAAGATGACTTTGAATGAATGTGATAGTGGTGCAAAGGCCACATGGTGTGTTTAGAGTTTCCATGTCCCATGACCATGTTCCAGTGGCCTTTATCAGTCTCTCAGAGAACTGGCTGTTCCATGTCGAACACGATTGAATGTGATGATCCTTGGCTCTCTCTCAGGTATGCCAGCCGCAGAGAGGGCCGTGCTTCAGGAGCAGCTGATTGACATCATACTGGAGGTTTTGAAACGCAACCCACAGCTCCATTATTACCAAGGCTACCATGATGTGGCCGTCTCCCTGCTGCTGGTGGTCGGGGAGCGGATGGCCATCGCCATGTTGGACACGCTGTCCAATTTCCATCTCAGGTTGGTATATTTTTACCTTCGCTGAGGAGATTATGTTTCACCCGTGTCTGTTTGTTTGTTGGTTGGTTGGTTTGTTTGTCAGCAGGATCACAAAAAATAAATAAATACTGAACTGATTTCCTCAAAGGAAAGCTGGTCTCAGCTTAGAATAGACCCCACTAACTCAGATCCACGTTCTTTACCATTGTGAGGCGGGCGTTTTATGACATTTTTTGTTAATTCAGGGAATAATACATACAATACAACTGTCTGTTATACACATATATATTTTCTTTATCTGCCAGCATATAGCTCTATCTCATGTACACCTTGTTGCTGTGCCCTGCACTGCTCTGCTCCCACATTCGTTTTAAGGGAAGGACAGAAATCGGGGATCGTTAATACTCAAACCAGCATGTTTTAGAGCCAGCTCTATAGTATGTAGTTTCAATGCACCAGTAATACTTGGGGTTAATTTATTTATTTGAGTTTGTCGAGAACTTTACTTATCAGAACTTTATAGCTTCATTTTTTATTTTACAATTGAGGTTAGAGCAATTTCGTGTTGTGTGTGCTGTGAAGGGAAACATTCATTTAACCTTTCTTCCTGTTTACAATCATTAACATAATGTGGTAGGAAAATTAAATGAAAATGTGTTATCGAGTGTGCCAAAATTACGTCAAATGAAAAAGTCAGACGCACCAGTGCCACCGGTGGAAAAAGTTAGTCTGGAGCCCTGCGGGTGTGCCAGATTTAAATATGTTTTCTTAGAGGGTGGTGTTTATTCAGCTGCTATACGGTAACAAATAAGAGTAGAAACCTGCACATACCACCGATGTGCAGTTGAGATAATGAGGTTTTAGAAAGCTACCAGTGGTGATTGGGCTTGAGTGAATTAAAGGGGACTGTTGGGCCATTCCAGTTTACTAATAAATACAAAGCAAGGCATTTTAACTCACAACTGTTGTTTTTTCTTTAATGGATCTCTAAAACCAACCATATTACAGTTATTGTACAATTATACAATTGTTTAACAGTGATGTTTATATAACTTATGTCTCTTTATTTCTGTAGGGATTTCATGGATCCGACCATGGACCGCACTAAACATATTTTAAACTACCTGATGCCTATTTTGGAACAGGTGGACACAGAACTGCATGACTTCATGATCAGGTACTCATTCGCACACACACACACACACACACACACACACACACAGTTTTAAAAACGTGCTGCTGCTGCTCAGTGGATGCTAGCACTTACTTACTGTCTCATTTCTTTAAACAAATAAGCATTTTTCCTGTTGCACTGAATAGATTTAAGCTGTTTGTTTTAGAGGAATGCAACCTCAGTGTTTGATGACATGTTGCTCTTGTCCTTATCAAAGTCGAGTTTACTTATTCTAGGTCGCTTTTGGACATACTGTAATACAAGCATCAACCACTAGAGGGCATCATAGTGTTGATGTTCACCTTTGAGCTGTACTGGGAGACAGAGTGCTGTGTTTTGTTTTTGAATCTAAATTGCATCTGTAGTGATCTCATTGGGGAGTTTTTGTGTCAGATGGTCCAACAGCTGTTTCAGAGGCTTTTCTGCCCCACCAAGGTGTGCACCACATTTACCTTTATTTGTGAGGTGTAATTAGCGAAAAAATGATTCATGATCTTTTTGCACTTTATTGAAACAACACCAAAAAAAAGCATTTTATTAAGATAATCCAAGCTACTCTAGGTTGCTATTGGGGTGGATTGTGCAGACTGGGAATTGCACCCAGAGGTGTGTGTACCGCCCAAATGTGTGTGTACCGCTGCGTCTACAGTACCTCTGCTGTCTCGTTGCCTGTTCATAATTGATGCTGTGCTGGCAACCTCCATATTTGCAAATTACCCGTCTACTCACAAACAAGCTCACACAAATACACAAAAAGCACAAACAGACCAGACAGTGCACTCGCAGAAAAACGTCAGGATAAACAACAACCCACTTCAAAGTTAGGAAGCCTCTTTTATTGTCAGCACTTCCTCTTCCTTTAACCTTCCTTCTCATGTCTGCCTCGTTTTATTCCTTCTGCTCCCTCTTCTTTTTTTGTTCCTTTATTTCCCTCTCTACCACTTCATTTTATCTCTTTTATGTCCCTCTCATCACCCATCGTGTTCCCTGCCCTTTGCTCCCTCCCTTTACCCCTCCCCCGTCCATCACTCCCAACAATTTCTTTCACTTGTCACTCCCTTCTCCTTCTTCCTTCCTGAATGTTCCTATCCAATATTTATTAACAACCTCTGAGAGCATCCAATTTACTTGAGACTCTGTCAAAAATAACTGCATATTTATGTCGGCACACAACAGTGAAAGACAGAAGAAAGTATTGGATGGTTATAAACATTACGTGAAGGTAAAGCAAATGGATTTTTCTCTTCCAACCGTGATATTTCATGACCCTTGGATCAAACTATTGAAGTTCAAATTACGAATCAAGGGAATCAGCATGTGAAAACAGGTGTACAGTGTCTTCTGGAGAAGCTTTGTCAAGTCTGAGTAAAATTACCCCAGTGATGTCATTACGGTCATCTTAGGTTCGGATCAGAGACACATATTTGACGTAAAATCTGTCTCACAATCCTTTTGAAAGACGTAGGTGTTTCTCAGGGAGCCTCTAACCAAAGCACACTATTGAGAGGAACCGTTGGGTGCAGCATATGTGGAGCCTGAATCATACTTGGGCTTGAAGCCAGAAACATGGTCCACACAAGTACACAAATGCGGCCGGATGCATACGCTTCAAGCTACGCAAGATCGATTTCACGCGTTGTTACGTGTCACTTGGAAAAAATAACGCAATGCAGGCGTGAGCTGCAGTCTGAGTGTTGCAGCCTGCGGGCACTTTAGCATGAAACAGCAAGAGAACGTTGACCCCTTCAGTTCGGGTTCGCTTCTCCTAAAAACAAACGGCTCGGATTGACGAAGCTTTAGCTGAACATGTTTGTATGCATCGGCATATTTATGCCACATCATCTTCACTTCTCTTCTTTTCCCTCTTTCTGTTTCTCTTCCTTCTGTGCAGTAGGGCGCAGCAGTACATATTCCTCCACAGACACAATGTGTCCACATGGAAATGCTCATTTGCGTTCACACACTTGTGTTGACCATGTTTCTGCCCTAAGAGAGGATATCTGAGCCTCTGCTTTGACCATTATTTCTCTGCCTCTCATGAGTACCCTACATTTATTGAAGTGTTTTTCAAGGCTGATGTAGCCAGATCATACCAGTACATTTTTCAGATTTTCTCACAAAAAATTGCTTATACTTCACAGCACTGCACACCACTTGCCACCACTTGGCCTACCATTAGTTTTCAAAATGATTTCCTGCCTTCCAGCCACCAGTTTTTATTCATTTTCGCTACAGTATGAAAATCAACTCGGAGAGACTTGGTCTTTGTGATGGATTGTGATGTGATGATGTTCATTCCAAACTGAAATGAACTGAAACCACAAGCTGCCCAGAAGATAGAAAAACATCATAATCTGCCAACATGTTCTCATTTTATAGCTCTCAGAAATTTTACTTGTGATTTTCTAATTACCATCATTTTGAATTCTGCTCTTGTAGCATATTTTCTGTCTGTTGTATGTCTGTAACTTACTGCTGCTTTTCCTGGCCAGGACAGATAATCTCAGTTATGCTTTCCTGGTAAAATTTAAATTAAAAAAGGACACATTAAAGGTCTCATACTGCAGTGAGACTTATATGTCTTTTTTTCTTTATAAAGCAGGTGTAATTGCTAAATGAACACTGTATTAAAACTTCCCCAGCATGGCCGCGGTTGCGTAAACACTGGCAGAACTGGTGCGGAAACACAGTGGGCCGTGCCTGCTCAGGCCTTAGGGAGCCGACCAATCAGAACAGACTAGGCTTTTCAGGAGGGGGGCCTTAAAGAGACAGGCACTAAAACAGAGCATTTAAACAGAGGGTGAAAAGAGGTGCTTCAGAAATGGACAATGTGAGAAAAGTAATGTTTTTTGAATATTTAAGCATATAAACATTAGTAGACACCGAAAATAAAAGTATGAAACTGAAAATGAGCAGAATATGTGAGCTTTAAAAGATCATCAGACAGTCCTGTGTGTTCTTCTGTGTGTTTACATCTCATTACATACTGGTCTTCTCTTTTAGAGCGGAGGTAGGAACAATCTTTGCACTCTCCTGGCTCATCACATGGTTTGGCCACGTGTTGTCAGAGTTCAAACACACCCTGAGACTCTACGACTTCTTCCTGGCTTCGCACCCACTGATGCCCATCTACCTCGCTGCTACGGTAAGGGCCCAGACACACCAAACCTACATCAGAGAACTAGTGGTGATGAAAGTCGATTAAGAGCTGCTCTTGACCACACCGCAAAGACTATGGCTGAAGGTCAACTGCGTGAGTGGAGCAGCGTTTTTTTGACACCACTCTGGCAAATATAACCACTTCTAAGAATATGTCCGATTAAAAGTTGCGATTGGCACTGGCGAAGAGGCAGAGGTGAAAAATAGGGAGAAACCATGCTAAATGGGTTTCTCTTCTCATGCTCTGATTCACTTAGCCTTAGTCAAAGTGATTTCTCTCACTGACTGGCTCGGCTGCTGAATCAACATGTCAACAAGGGCCGACCACTTCAAATGGTGTGGGACACACAGCAACAACTATGGCCACTGTCAGTCGGTGTGTTGGGGCTAACAGGAAGCAGTGACTCTGTTTTGTCAGTAATCCAGGACTCTCACTCACGAACACTCACACTCATATACTCATGCACACAGTGAGGCAGAGTACTGTGAAGTCACTGAAGTAGTTAATTAGATACCTCCTAATGAACAGATGAGAGTGAAAGAGGGGTACAGAGAAATGGAGGGACAGAGGGGGAGATAAAAGGAAGAAGAGGGAAAGGATGTGGACTGCATGAAGAAACAGAGTGACAAGGAAAGCTGAGGGAGAGGGAGAGAGAGAAACAGATTACAAAGGGATGGATGCTCACACCAGCTGTTTCGCCAGAAATGTTTACAGTTGATGTAAGAACATTTATTTTTGTTTTTATTTGAGTTTAAAATGAGGGTTTTTATGCATGCACATTTTGCTCATTTGCAGTTGAGTGTGTGTGTGTGTGTGTGTGTGTGCGTGTGCGTGTGCGTGTGTGTGTGTGTGTGTGTGTGTGTTTGTGTTTGTGTGTGTGTGTGTGTGTGTGTGTGTAGGGGCTGGGCAGAGGGAGAGCTCTGTTTGAAGTGTGTGAAACAACAAAGCAGAATGTAGTTCATGTTTCCTCCAAGGCTGAGCACATCGCACAGCATGAGGTGGGGGTTAACTCTTTATCTGCCTGCCTTTTTCACTGCCAAGCACTCATCCTGCCTCGCTAATATCACTGAAACTACCCACAGTGCACCGTGTATAATCTAATAATTCACGTTCGCTCCCAGGTTAACCACAGTGCACAGCTTCAAGTGTTAAAACTTTTTAACCCCTCCTCTTCCTCTCCTCCTTAGATTGTGTTGCACAGAGAGAAGGAGGTGAAGCAGACCGAGTGTGACATGGCCATGGTCCACCACCTCCTCTCCCGCATCCCACAGGATCTTCCATACGAACTCCTGATTGGCCAGGCTCAGGACCTGTTCGACCAGTACCCTCCATCGCTACTGGCCAAGCGGGCAGCACTGCAGTCTCGCAAGAGGTGAGGGGGAAATTAACAGGAACTAAAAAGGATTATTAATAAAAAAAAGTGAATGGCGTCCAGCTAACGGTCTAGACTGGGAGCTTTGAGCACCGGGGGAGTTTTGATGTTGTGTACACTGCAAGCAAAGGGGCAGTTGGCTTGCTGGTTAGCATGCTAACTTCAGTAGATATCTACAACACAGTACACAGATGTTATAATGTCAGAACTGTCACTTTTTGTTCAAATTCTGGTCATAGTTGAGATTCAGTAAAGAAAATTGTAATGTTTCTATCTAAATTCGTACACATTGCCCCTTTAAATTAGTACAAGAATTCAATCTAATTTCAGTTTGATATGCATAAATTGAATCCACAGATAGCAGGTGTGAAACTAAGTGCATTATATAAATGAATTGTACTTGTTGCATTGTTATTAACATCAAATGTGCAGGTGTGAGTGTTTTTGACACCAGCTGCATCTCATTTTTGCCTTGATATTTACTGAAACTGTTGTTCTTCACAGGCTGCGATTAATGATTATTTTCATTATCAGTTAATCAGTAAATTATTTTTCGAGCAATGACTGATTTGTCTACAAAATGTCTCAAAACACAACTTTCTGTATATCATCTGTAAATTATCATAAGAGAAAATCAGCAAATGTTCACGTTTAAAGAGCTGCGTTTTTTGCTTATATTTTGAGGTGGTTTATGTTGACTGTAGGTGGTGGGATGTAATTCCCTCAGTCACCAACAGGGGATGCTCTAAAAACACATCCAGACTCAGTGGTGTAAGGACACACACAGGCCCTCCAGTGTGTGTGTGTGTGTGTGTGTGTGTGTATGTTGGTGTGTGACCATGCATGTGACCATTTTTCCACTTTTTTTTTTAACACAGAGGAGGAAACATTACTCGACTACACTTTCTCTCTCTCTCCATCAGTCTCTTTGTCAGCGTCCTTCAGTGTAACTTCAGGCTATCATTCAGGAGAGGAAGTGACATCACTGGCTCGAGGCCTTTACTGACTCGTACTGGAAGATACTCATGTCCCATAATGCATTACTCCCATGGCTTCCTGTGTACAGAGTTAACAGATCTCTCAAATTGTCTGTCACTTTTTCCCCTCACTTGTCTTTATCCATCAGCTTGTCCCCACCCTTCAACAATCACCTGACCCTGTTCTCCATCACTGACTAACTCGCCTTCCCTCTTTCCATCCTTCTTTTCCTCCGTTTTCTTTCTCTAGTTTGTCCATCAGCACCTTCCAGGCCTTTCAGCGCTCCACCCTCCACCAGAGGCCGGACTCTGTTCTCCAACGCCTAACCAAGACCCACGGCTCCGACACCTCCAGACACGGTAAAAATAGTAACTGTAATCTCATTACTGACTCTGACGAAGGACTCCACACATACAGACAGCACAGACGCACGTGAAGATGAGAGAAGTAAAAGTGAGTTCTTGTTCTTTGAAGCTTGTGGAAAATCAATATCGACTGTGAGATTTGTAAGAGCAAACATTTCAACCTGACCATCAAAATCGTTTGATGGATCCACAGAACATATATTCATCAAAACAAGGCAACAGTAAACATGTCGACGAACCCCCCTTTGGGCCAATCAATAACAAGTAAACAAATGATGTACTACCCCCATCAGACCAATCAAGTTCAGATTTAAATATGCCAGAACGGAACAAAGAGATGCTTTATTCCCGTAGGTTTTAGTGAAAATCTGATCAGCGGCGGCTGACATATTGTCTGTGATGTACAGGCAATCAAAAATATGCTGTAACATTCCCCGCAGGCCAAACGATGCAATATTAAAATTGATGTACATCATTCCCTGTTGTTTCATCAAAATTCAATTAGCAGCATCCAAGATGAAGTGCGTAACAGACAGAAAGAGAAACGATCTATAGAACCTCGTGATTCATCTGTAGGAGACGCTGAATGGCAGTCAGTAAGCCTGAATGTCTTAAAGTGCTTAATATTGGCTGACGACTGACATCCTTAAGATTTTTATAATGTCAAACCTGTTTCTGATGCTATTTATGAGCTGCATTTTCAGTAAGAGCCATTCGATGCAATGCCTATTTTCGAAAACACCTCTCATTGTAGCCTTCATGAAGATATATCTGCATTCATTTCGCTCAGTGTACCTGATAAACTGGCCACTAAGTGAAACTTTAAGTGGAGTTCATAACTGTTTGGGCCTTGAGTTGATCATGGAGCAGTTGTTTTTTTTTTTAATACTTGTTTTTTTCTTTATTTTCGCCTCCTTCTTGTCTCTACTCCTAGTTTGTTGACATCCCCTGCCTTCCTTTTAATTTTCATTCCTAGTAACAAAATGCAGCTTGATCCTCCTTTGGTCGAGCTTCCCGCATTTTGATTCCCCTTGACCCCTCCGTGCCTCTGCTCCTCATACTCTGACCCCTCCTCCTTGTTCTGTGTTTGTATCCTCTCGACACTCAGGTCTGGAAGCAGCTTTGCCCCGGGACCGAGGCCAGCTGTGGGGGAAGGGGAACAGGATGGTGAAGATGGCAGTGTGGGGGCTGTCCGCTACGCTCGGGGCAGCCGTGTTCGCTGTGGCTCAGACGGCCATGGACTGGGGACCTGAGGTGTTACTACAACTGTTCTGATGTGGCGGTGGGGATTTTAGACTGTTAGATGTTCACATGGTGACGGCAGACACACATCTGCTCTTCAGATGGATTTATCTATAAGCAAACATAAATACACAAAGGTGTTGAAGACTTGAAAGTCCTCTCTCCTGCTGCTGAGAGGAAACATTGGAGTAAAACTGGAGGAGGTCAGTGATCTTGGTGCCAAACAGGTTGTTGCTACTCAACCAAAATGAACATATGTTAACCACTAGTTAGCCTCAGGGTGTGTGCGCATATGTGTGCGGGTATATGTGTGTTGTACGTTTCTGAGCGAGTATCCCAGACCTCATACCACATGTGAACATGGATGTATATTTGAAAAGGCCTACTGTCAATTGATTGACTCTTCAAAAACAAGACTTAGGCCGCTGGGCCCGAGCCTCTGTGTGAAGTGACTGACAACAATTCTTTTTGAAAAGTCAAGTCAATCAAATGACCACAAAAGGATGCAAAAAGACCCCAAAAATGATCCAAAAAGACTACAAAGAGACGCCAAACGACCAAAGAGAAATACAAAATGACTATAAAAATATGCAAAATGTTGACATTGGACAAAAAATGATCACAATGACAGGCAAAGTGACGTCAAAGAGAGACAAAACAACAACAAAGGAATGCAAAATGACCAAAAAGTGATATAAAACAACTACAGAGAGATGTAAAACGACTACAAAGAGACACTAAACTACTACAAAGGTCAGAAAACAACCACAAAAAGACATAATAAGGACAGAAAATGACCACATAAAGACTCAAAGTGACGTCCAAGAGACTTAAAATGACTACAAAAGACGTAGATTACTACAAAGAGATGTAAAGTGACAGCAAAGATGCAAACAGCTACAAAAACAACCACAGAGATATAAAAAAAATGGCTATAAAATAGCAAAGTGACCTCAAAAAGAGACAAAACTAACACAAAGAGACATAAAACGACCTCAAAGAGATGCAAAGTGACCACAAAGAGATACAAATCTACCAACAAGACAAGTAAAATGACCACAAAGAGACACAAAATTACTACAAAGAAGCACAAAATGCCTATAAAGGGCAAAATAAACCAGATAGACGATAAAAATGACCACAAAGAGATGTGAATGCATAGTTTGGAGTCATTTTGTGTCTCTTTCAGTCTGGGGCTCTTGCTGTTATGTAGGAGGGGTGAGGGGGCTCTCACATGTTTGTGCCTGGGGGTCCATTGTCTCATAATCCATCCATGCATGTGAGACACTAACACATTATGCTTTTTCAGGCTGTTGCTCACACGTCTCCATCGGTGTAACAATTTACATGTGTTTCCTGTTAGCTGATCATTTTGCTGATAACTGTTTTAGACTGTCATGCTTGTTTAGTTGCATTTCTCTTGATGGTTGATTTTAATGCGCTTGTTGGATCAGCAGCCATATCCGAGAGCCAAAAGTGCCCGTAGCCAGCAGCGATGACACATGAATACAAATTATTAAAGAGCGGTGTTTTCTGCTGAAAGCTTCCAGTTCTGAGCAAAAGAAGGAGAGCGGCAGAGACACGTGGAAGATGGGGGGGGAGAGATTTAGCCTGCGAGCCACTGGTATTAATTGCTTTACTCCTGGTGTCGGTGAGGTCCATTTACAGTAGTGTCTGACGCACACAGCGAGCAGTTGCCGCCCCCAAAATATGAACATTACACACGGTTAACAAGCAGCTTTCAGTACAAGCAGAGATCCTTTTTGCAGATGCATTTTGCAGGGGGTATTGAAATACATATTTTTTTAATATGTTATTTTTAAAAATATTTTCTGGAGCTGTTTTCTTCTGGCTGTTGTGGCCCACCACTGCCGAATGAGTATGGGGAAGACACCAGTACTTTTACGGTCTTAAAATATTTAGTAGGATTGCGCCAACATCCACCCTGAACAGCCGTCAACAGAACTACAGAATATGTTCTTCCTCAACGTCATATTTTTTACTGCAGTTTCACTTAAAAATAGTATTTTAGTGCCATGGATGGGTTATTTTAACATATATGTCATGGAAGAAAGTGTTTTTAGCAGAAGAAGTAAACTACCTGCATCTTCTTAAAAAGGTCCCACACATACTTTATGTATCATTGGACCGTAAATGAAATCAGTTTTATAACCTGAAAAGTGATTAATTAATAATACAGGCTGCTTCCACCTGAGGTACACATGTACAGGCCATGGGGGTTGCTCCAAACAGAAGTGCATGCTCTGGTTGTTGACTCATATTCTGAAACATTTATTAGCTTTTACAAGCATGTAGCCAGGCTGCTGCATATGTTAACACAACTTCACTGTAGTCACAACTCTCTCCTCCTCCTCCTCCTCCTCCTCTTCCTCCATCATCAGATCTATAGTGAATGTACACTGTTGATTTGAGTGAATTCAACAGGTATATGCTGGTATAAAGTCACATTTTATAGCCTCAGGGTGCTCTGAGAAGAAAGATCACAGAGCCGGTTAATCAATCCGTCAGGTAGTTAGTTGCAGGCATTCTTCAGAAAATGCAGATTGCCGTTATATTGATTGGTGATAATCAGTCAGTCAATAAATCAGTTAATGGCCTGTAACTCAGGAAGTCGGCTGGACTGCAAGCCAGTTAGGATTCAGACACCCAGCCAGTCAGTAACCTGTGCTGGTTGTTTGAAAAGCCTCCAAAGTTGTGAATCATGTTAAGCATCACATGCATTAAATGTGTGTTTATGCTTATGAGAGTGTTTGTGTGTGTGTGTGAGAGAGAGAAGCTTTAAACACAGGTCAGTCTCCTTCTATTTTCTGGGCATCGTCTACTTTTTATTTATTTTTGTCTCAATGCACGTGGTGTCTCACTATAAACTGTCAACACTCATTATTTATTTTAACAGCAACAATCTGATTGGCTATTTATTCAGTGGTTTAATCGGTTTGTATGAACGTGTATTTAAAATGAATATGTGGGACAATAAAAATCATGACTATGTTTGAGGGTTTATATTTTTTAATGGTAACCCAGTAAATATATATCTGTGTCTGGTCATTATGAATTAGACTAAATGTTAATTTGAAATTTTGGGACATACTTGTAATACCTTTCTTGCTGAGAGTTGAGTGAGAGGATTGAAACCACGCTCATGTCTGTACTGTAAATAAGATGCTACCGCTAGCAGCTGGTTAGCTTAACTTAGCATAAAGACTGGAAAAGGAGGAAACTGGCTTTCTCTAAATGCAACAAAATCCACTTAACCGCATCTAAAGTTCATTAATTAGCACGTTAGGTTTTGTCTTGTTTGTTTAAGCCATTATAAAACCCTTAATGGAAAAACAATAAGGCTGATCACACCAAGACCTGTCGCTACATACGTGTCGCCAGCAAAACCATTGTTCTTCTGTCGTACGGTGTGCCAGTTTTTGGAGGTTGCAACTTTTCAGCGCAAGGCAGAGAGTCGCTTTTCCATTGAAGCTGCTGTCAGCGTTATTTTCTCGTAAATAAATGTTAAATAGCTCCATATTCCACAGAGGTGGACCTGTCTCATGAGCGTGCAGAGAGCAGGATCGTCCTGTTTACTGCCAAGTGTAAGCCAGTGACAGCTTATACCAACACACAGGCAAAGCAAAGGAATGCACTTGAAGAAAAGAAATAGGCAAAGAGAGCCACCTCAAAAAATCCAAAAAAAGGAGTGAAGGCATTGCCAACTGCAAGACAGACAGGAAGTTAGCTAAAATGACGACAAGGCTTACAGCAGCTTTAAATAAATGCGATAGCCAGTTGTGCACAAAGCCCCGCTCCACCAGTGCACCACGCTGTTTTGTACAGAACATGCTTTTCCAAGGTGTTTTTAAAGCAGCCGCGCCTGTAGTGACGATTCTCTGTGTGATCGGAGCCAGCAGAGACTTCAGGAAGTTACTGTGCGTGGTATGAATCAGTTTGGGTAAAGTGGTATCGATTTTTTCATCCAACTCTCATCAAGAAAGCCGTTAATGTTGGCTTACGTAGGCTCACCTGTTGGATAAGAATAATAAATAAATGACATAGCAAAGGGAACATTTGCCGTCGTGTGGTGCACGGTTGGCACTGATGTGCATCCTGTTCGTTATTACACAAACGGCTCACTCTGCAGTGAATCCTGTCACCACTGTTGGTTGTTCAGTTAAAGTGATTGTAAATGTGCATCTATGATGTTTGGATACAGGCGATTAATATACAACTGTTTTCATTCATTTTTCAAAGAAGCCGTTTTTGCATGTAATCTTTTTAAATAAGCAGGAAAAAACCCTTTGACCAGGGTCTGTGATCTTCAAACATAAGTCAAGATGCTACTGTGCAGTTGTATAATCAGGTCCACACACACACACACACACACACACACACACACACACAGGGAGAGAGTGGTGGTGGTGCCAGATCATAATGAGGATTTAATTCCTGCCCCTGGCTCTTGGCGTGCATAAGATATTTTCTCCTTGACTTTTTTCCTCCTCACATTCACATTCGCATTCACACTCGCACTCAAACACCTACATGAACACCTGTACTGGTCTCAGTCTGGCAGAAGCCTCAGATGAAAAATGATTGAAGCGTCTTACTTTGTTTGAATGAAAGCAGCCAAGATGTAAAAGAAAGAAGATAGACGATCTCAAGATGTCTCAGAGCACCTTTTTCCAGATTTTGGGCCAAAAAAGTAATGAAAAACATCTTCTCAAGGAGTGAACTAGAAAACAGAAGAAACATCACATCGTTTGACTGCAGTGTAACATTTCCTTTTATTAATTAGCTCTGTTGATAATATGTAACATTTATCAATGCTTTTTAGTTGCATTTTATCATCTTTTTGTCTCACTTTATATCAGGTCACATCTGCAAGGACTTTGAAGCTATTTTGCACTCCACCTACTATCCATTCTGTTAAATGTATTTGCCAAAGAAACAAGCAAAGTCCCATACATGATTCACTCCAAGAAAAAAAAGTTTGACCAGATCGGATCAGTTGATTATGAAACAAGTGATGCATCTTTTCAAACTCAGAAATTTGGAAACAAACACTCATTAGGCTGCTGTTGAATGAAAACCAACAAATTGAATAAAATATAGAGATAAAAAATGGACGATTTTTCAAATGAAGCGGATATAATTTGACAGCTTCTCATTCGGTTTGATTTGAGCTCACTGTGGTGTGATGAAGAGCCTGGATTTGAACTCCCTGTGAGCTCCCTGTCCTCCCCACGGATCCAAAAAATCTCCCCAAAGACTCAGTCACACCAAATGCTTTTACTGATGATAATGTAAGCCCTTAATTTGAGTGTATGTATGAATTCTGTTGGCATTTTGATGTATGTTTCTCATATCATGGTTACAAACTGTATCTTTGAACTTACCAGGTTCTTTGCACCTTGTACTTCTGCTGTGGTGGTTGTACTCAAATGTGTCTGAGATGGAGCTGTTTTTGTCTATGAAGTAAAATATTGAATAAATGATAAGGAACACTTGTTTACAGTGTGTGAGTTTATTTTCTTAACTCTAATGTCTATTTATTGGCTCTCTCGGGAGTTATTTTTACCTTCGCCATTCTAGTTTTAAGACTGTTGCAAGTTTGACCTGAACCAACCTGCTCAAACGGCGACTTGGCCAGATATTTTCAGTTAAGAGGATTTCCTGATTCTTGCTTTAATTTTGAGGACACTCACTACATATTTCCATATAGATATGAATTTTAGAGTGCAGGCAATTGGTTGATTTGTAGATTATTCTAGGGCAGAAAAATATAAATACTTATATTTGCACAATATGAAAAAAAATAGATATTGACAGATATTATAATTGCGGTTTGATTCATGATAAGTTTTTTAATGAAATTTTTTGGGATTTCTTGATTTAAGTCATGTTGGTATGACATTTGTTGAGGTCTGTACCAAACAAACATGTTTTTTTGGGCTTCATTAAATGCTGTTATGTCAAACATTTTACCTTTATCAACAACTGCAGCGCTTGCAATTTGGATAGCACACTTGCACTTGATTAATTGTTCTGCCCTATGGATAATTAATTAATCATTCCAGTGACTTTTAAAGCAAAAATAGCATAATTTACCTGGTCGCAGCTTCACAAATATGATGATTTTTTCTTGAGCTCTGACCATTTGGGGTTTTTAAACTGTTGGTTTGAATATACACCTTGCACTTAAAATGGGCACTCTTTTTTTTTTGCTATTGTCTGGCACTTTATGGGTTAAAATGACCAATGAACAATGAAAATTATAGCTGGTTTCAGCCTTAATGTAATTAAATTTAAAGAACCTATCAGCAGTTTTAGTCTTTATGCAGCTGTAAAGAAAAACAAAACAAAACAAGGATCTCCCCGTCTTCCTTTGTGTCTTTTTGTACTGTACAGCTGTTGTCTTTTCATAGTCTCTGTTAAACTGGCCTCCTTGGAGAAATGAGGTCAGAAATGAGTGTGTGTGTGTGTGTGTGTGTGTGTGTGTGTGTGTGTGTGTGTGTGTGTGTGTGTGCGTGCGTGTGTGCGTGCACGTGTGTTTGGGCAGGACAAGGCTGCGCATCTGTCCGTCTGACCCCCGGGGAGACGACTAGAGATGGAGAGCAAATCAGAGCTATGAGGTGAGGCAGAAAGGCGAGGGTTAAAGAGGAGCGAGGGAGGAGATGAAGGAAAGATTTGTACTGTGGGAGAGGACATCTGGTGGATGTGTTCGAGGTAGCCGAGGTCCTCGAGAACACGTATTTAAGCGCAGTTGTCCCTCGAGGATTTCTAATGAGCTGTAGTGGAGGTGAGTGCGGGTCTGAGTTGAGAGCAGATGTGGAGAGGGTTTGAATTTATGCACAGAACTGTGTGGAGGTGTTACGGCTCTAAATTCAACACTAAATGATGACACATACTTTGGCTTGTAGGTTCTCAACCTAAACAGAACTGATGAGTTCATTGGTCCTGTGTTGGTAAAAAAGACCTTATGATTGTGGCTTTCTGTGAGGTTGCATAAGCCCAGCAACAACTGAGAAACAAAAAGGAGGAAAGTAGAGGTTGGTAAAGAAAGTAGCATGTATGTATGAGCAAGCAGAATAAAACTCTGCATATCTGTGTGTCTGTGTGAAACATTGGACACACACTGGGGACAACAGCTGCTCCAGGGGTCTGTCTGATGTTTTTTTTTTTCCCTGGTGACACACACACACACACACACACACATGCTTGCACTCACACACACATGCTTGCACTCACACAGCCTCGATGCCACCAATAACAGAAGCAGCACCACTTCAACTTTCACCACTGAGCCGTGACAAAATGACTTTTATTTTAATTCATTCATTGGACTTAGTTGCACAAACAAAATGAGCTCATGTCGCCTGTTTCGTGTGTGTTTTTTGAGTTGATCTCGTCCCTGCGGTTTGCCACGCTGGAGCCGTGCCAAACCTTTAATTAAGCAGCTAATGGTAATGTTTAAAAAATGCATGAAAATCAATTGTAATTATCTTGAGAAAAGTGACATTTAGGGTGATCACAGTGTGCTCTAAAGCCAGACCCTGATTAACTGAAATGTAGCACTTTAATATCCAATTTGCATTGAGAGGAACAGACGGGAAAGGGAGCTTGAGCTTGAGGATTCACTGCTGACCTGGGGATGTTTATCTGTGATATGACATATATTTTAATACTATGTTCATATCATCATAATTACCAGTTTCCAACTTGTAAATGGTGATCATACGAGCAACCCAGCTGTAGTTTTAACTCTGATTTTTCTCTGATAAACCTGACTTGTTGCTTAATGTTATTGGTGTCCATGAAAACCTGGCCACTTTCCTGTTCACCCTGTACACTGCAGACTTCTCCCACCAGTCACCCCACCGCCATCTACAAAAGTTCTCAGTAGCAGCAACCCATAAGAAAGGTCAGAGCAGACTCCATCTGCTGAGGAAGCTCAGGTGCTTTGGAGTGCAGGGGGCACTCCTGAGGACTTTCAATGACTCTGTGGTGGCATCAGTCATTTTCTATGGAGTAGTCTGCTGGAGCAGCAGCATCACGGCAGCAGGTAGGAAGAGACTTGGAAAAACTTAAGAAGGCCAGCTTCATCCTGGGATGCCCTCTTGACCCAGTGCAGGTGGTGGAAGAGAGCAGGATGATGGACAAGCTGCCAACGCTGCTGGTGAAGGAGTCCCACCCCCTGCAGGACACTATCACAGCACTGGGCAGCTCCTTCAGCGACAGACTGATACAAGTGTGTGAAGGAGAGGTATCGCAGGTCCTTCCTTCCTGCTGCTGTTAGACTCTACAATCAGCACTGCTCCCAGTAGACCTCACTGTCATATTTATTATTTATTAATAACAATACATTGCCCACACTGTTTATAATTACACTGTTTATATTTGTACATATTATGTACATTTCTATTTCTTACCTTTTTATTATATTGTTTATTTTTTACTGATTCTGATTCATACAAATGCCTTGAGTGGTCTGACGTCATCTCTCTCTCTCACTAATCCATCCCATATGATGTGAACACTGCTTAAACTCTAGTTTCACCTCATAGTCTTCCTCAGGACAGCAGCAACGGCCACCTGTGAACACCAGACCAGCCATAATATCAACAGGGGGGCTCACAAAGCCATTGTCCAGGAGCCAGCCGACAGTTGGAGTCGTCCACATTCAATGGCGGGAAACATTGTCTGTAGTCGACGGCGTTGGTGCCATATCATTGTATGTTGGGGCTGGTTTTGGTTTGTTGTTCATCTCTGGAAACCCTGAAAGCCCATATTGATGAGAGGTTGAGCTTGTGCACCTACTTCTGACTTACAGTAACTACAGCAGAGATTTCAGCTCTACGAAGGGTGGAAATAACTTCTTTTCGAATCAGTTTGGGGCTTCCAGAGACTTGGATTACACCAGACAAGCTGTATGTTACCTTTTAAAACAAGTCCCCATATTCTGCAGTTGTTTAGGAGAATCCTGCAACACTGTTTTGCTGTAAAACTCCACAAATATTTAGCGAACTACGAAATCTCTCCCTACTTTCCATCAACACGCTGGAGAGTAGATAGCAACTGGATTTCATTTTTGGTTTGTTGTGAGCTATCTATTTATTTATTGATTTTACATGCAACAAATCAAAGATAGTCAGTTCACTGCTGCACTGACCACACCGCATATAATCTACAGTGAAGCTGCATCAGTCACAGAGGCCTATGAAGCTGGATCTGTCCACGTGGAGGCACAGTCAGATGCACACATGCATACGACACAAACTCTCTTTGTCTGCAGCCCTTTTTCCTGCTGCCTCCCTCCCTCTCTTTCTCCCACTCAGCCCTTCACTCTGTCATGGATCAGGGAACATGTCCCAAAGTGCTTTACAGGCAACACACGTGCAGCATGTCCCTGCATGCTGATGTGACTTTACAGCTCCAACCTTGTACAGTAGATGTGTGTGTGTGTATGTGTGAACATCCAGCGGTGACTACACAGACTGTGTGAAGGTCCAACAGTAGATGTGCGGCTGTAGATGCTCTGACATTGTGTGTGAATATTTCAAATGGAGAAACCTCTTGTGTTACCTTGAGCCCTGGTGGGAATGAGATGTGTGACCCAGTGCTGTTAGATTTAGACGCTGACTGGTGGGTTAAAAAAGGATGTTGAGAGAGTGAAATGACACATAAATCTTTTAATGTAACATGAACTAATGGCTCAGCAGCAATAAAAAAAAAGTGCGCCACCTCCTTGCAGTTTATTATAACAGTTTGTGATACCGTTGTACTCCTAAAAACACACCAAAAACTGATTCTGACAGCTCAAGATCTGCAAGATTTGTAATGTTACTGTCAGTTACATTCACGACAGGCCGACTTCATTGACAAAGAAATGAGATCATGTCTGGTCAGTATGATCTACAACAAAAGACAGTTCAAGAAACACAAGTTGTTGAATGATGCCAGCAACTAGATTATCTATCTTATTATAACCAGATTATTTTAACCAGTTTATCTGTACGTAACGATACGCCTTGGTGCAAGAAAACTGTATGTGTGGAGCTTTGTCTTAAACCTGTTTGATTGTCTCACTGTTTGATTCTTGCCTTGTTGGACTTGTTAGCAATTTTGCTATGTTCCCAAATCAATTTACTTGTCAAGTTTGATATTATTGTTACCTGGAGGGAAGAGATTCATGAAAGCTTTATTGTTTCTTCCAATGTCATTGCAGTTGCATCCGCAAACAGGTGCCGTCATCAAGAGGCGTAACAAGACTTCTAGACGTCTACATTCATGCTACTTATGCATTCTTAGGCACACGTCAATCTGGTGTGGCGCTACGAGTAACCAGTCAGGAGACCACCAAGCTCAGGAGGTGTGTGAAGGAGAGGTATCGCAGGTCCTTCCTTCCTGCTGCTGTCAGACTCTACAACCAGCTCTGCTCCCAGAAGACCTCACTCTGCACTGTGCAATAAAAACTCTATACATAACCCATTTCTCATTTTGGTTTGCACTAACTGGGCAATTTTCATATTCATATTCATTATTTATGTATACCAATACACTGCCCACACTGTTTATAATTACACAGTTTATATTTGTACATATAATGTATATACAAGTCTATTTCTATTCTTACCTTTTTATTATATTGTGTACTTTTTACTATTATTATTGTTTATTGTTATATTGAACTGTCCTTTGACTGCTGTGACGCACAAATTTCCCTGTTTTGGACTAATAAAGGAATTCTGACTCTGACTCTGAGGATTATTTAGTATTATTAGAAGGTGGACCCGAATACAAGAGACAGCAGGCCGGCAGATCAGTTGCATAACGTTTTATTCAAAATAAACCACAGGAACTGGATAACCGAACAGCAGAGTCAGGCAAACACAACAGATGACTGGACTTAAATACAAACTAAACTAGTGAGGGGATGAGTTGCAGGTGGAGAGAGGCGGAGTGAGTGGAGGAAACAAGAGAGCGAGGAAGGAAACTGGGAACAAGGCTGGGCTAATGAAGGGGATGCAGGGCAGATGTGGAAAACCAGACTGGGAGCAAAAGACAACATAAAACCCAGAAGACACAAATAAAAGAAGATAGAAATGACACCTTGCCCTTAGTTTTGTAACTTTACTTCCAGCGGTAGGGCGTTTGGCCTACACAACCCTGTAAATGAAGGGTTTTCAGAGGCACACTTCAAACTGTGAGTTATGTATTATGGTCCTTTTCTTTATAATAAACATAACACAATTGCTAGTTTGCTGATGTCTCTGTGACTAACTAACTAGCTCGGCCAGGTAATGAAGTGATGTTCTTTTTTATTTGATGACTTGATTGATAGCGTGAAGTTGTGAATGAATTGCGGACGTCCATGCTTTTTTAGCTGTTGTGACAATACCTGGATTTTTACAGTAAGATGAGAAATCAGCACAGCTAAAGACGGCACATGAAAATGAAAATGTCTGGTCATGTCTGTTTACATAAAAGCTACTGATGACTGCAGATGACGTCTGAGGATCTTGAAGGGTTGTCCCATTTCAGAAGGGGAGATTTCAACCACTGCTCCTTGTAATTCTGTTCTGAGGGGCAAGGGGGCACTCGAAAACAAGCTGTAGGGGTAAAATTCTGAAATATATATGTACATTCAATATCAAAATATATATACCCACTATAGCAGTTTAATGTAGTGAGTTATGAATCAAAATCGATGGCAAAAAGTACAAAAGTTAAAGACAGAAGTCTTAATGATCCAAAATTAAGCATCTAGCAGGTGTGATTCTACAAAGTGAAGTTTCTAAATTGAATGTGCCATATCTGTCACCCTGTAACACAGCACAGAGAGTGAGTTTCACTGTGAATCTCTAATAACCCCGGGGTCTCATTAGCCCAAACAGGACCTGGTCCATACAGCTCTATTAATACCTAATACTCATTACTCTGTATGTGCGTTTGTGTGGACACTCGGGACTGACCTCCTGTGCCTTTCACACATGACCTCTCGTCCTCCCGGTCTCCGGCTCCCATTGGTCCCAACCTCTGCTGACCTTACCGCTGTTTCCATGGACACCAGAGGAATTAGGAAGAGCCCCATTGAGTTTTGTGTGTTTCCCTCTCAGGGTTTAAAGACCTTTACGTCCTTTTGAACAGTTAAAAGACTCTGAAGAAGTCTGATAATGGGGCTCTGTGTTACCCAGTTTCTATTGCAACTTTCCAGTACTTCATTCCATTTTCCAATATTACAGATCTATACATTATAATTTGTTTACTTTTTACTTTTTGCTGCTGGTATGGTTTACAGCAGTTCAATGCCCTGCTTCCTGACGGCGCTACGTGCTGTTTCTCCACACAGGCGGAGAGCTGACGGTCATCTACTGCAGCTAAAACACTAGCCAGGTATAAGTGCCTCATACAACCCCACATCAAAAGACCCGAATTATCCCTTTAAGTATTGCCAGCTTGATCCGTTACCAGCCGCTCTGAGTGTTGTCCATCTCTGTTCTGCTTTTATGTACAACAATGAACATCCTACAAAGGCTTATGTTATAGTGACGTTTACAGTATTCCCCTGTGAAATATTAATAAACGTGTTAAAGAAACACCAGGTTCACGTCATTCTTCAGGGTGTTTACTGACATTAAGGTTTGTTTTATATAAATATTATTTCCTGACTGGTTTTGTGTTGTTTCGCAGCAGCTGATCTCTTCTTTCACAGTTTGGCATTTTGGTTAAAAGTTTCTTCCCTGACTAATTTAAGATGTGTCATAACTTAGCTGTGATGTCTTGTTAATCTTTCAAACTAGCTCTCAGTGGTCTGGGCCTGCTCAGCCTTCATCCTTTATATCAACCTCACATAATCTAATTTACACGACACACACACACTGCGGAGAAGAGGCTAACAAGAGACGGAGAGTAAATTTTACGCTTGAATTGGATCTGTCTCTGTCAAGTGTGTGCACGCTGCCGAGAAGCACATCTTCCGAGGCGGTGAAACAAGTTTAATGGCGGGAACGGATCAATCTGTCTTAAGTCACAGGGATCTATCTCGTGTCCTTCATTTGAAAATGCCTGGCAGAAAAATGTGTGGAGCTAGCAAATGTCAACAAGCGTTCAGTGTGTGTCTGTGTGGGTGTTTGTGGGTTTACCACAGCGAGGACCAACAGGGTGACTGAGTGTGCGTCGTCTTCTGTGTGTGTTCGCGCGCAAGTGTGGGTGTGTGTGAGAAATATGAATTTGTTGGTAAATGTCAAGAAGTTGGCAGTCTAATGGCTGAGCTGACAGATGATCCATAAAGCTATGAAGTGATTGGTTTGGAGATTCTCATTCATTCTAATGCAACTGTCATAGTGCAGATGTGTGTCCGGTGCATGTGTGTGTGTGTGTAGAGTACAGAGCAGTGCAGTAGTGCAGTTTCAGTTTAATTAGATTCAGAATGGACTTGCTTGTTGCATGTTCGTTTCTTCACACTAACTTTTGTTCAGCCCGAGGATCTTGTCCCACCCAGTTAACTCTTTCTTACCATGTTTCCAAAAATGTGATTGAATTGATGAATTGATGAATTGATTTTCTGTTATCGCACCTTTGTTTTCATAATTTGTTGCGACAGTAAACAAAACAGAGACCCTTCGTATTGGTGCACACAGAACCAACATGGAGGGATTTCGTCCTAAATGTACCTTAAGGCTAACAGTGACAAGGAGGAATCTAGTGTTAAAGGTGTAATTTGTAGAATATTGACAGAATTCAAAGGCTGCTCCAAAGACATAGGGAGCAGCATAGCACCAGACTAACCAACAGTATTTAAGTGTATATGGTGTCACAGTACAGTGCAGCTTACAGTTTGTCCACAACTCTGCAGCTCCTCAAGAAGACCTTATGTTAGAGTGACGGCTGTTGCTATCGTGACTAATATCTGTTGCGCAGGTACACAGGTAATGAGAACTGTTGGGAAAGTTACACTATGTGTGGTTGCAGATGAGATTACCATAGACTTGATTAGGCAACTGGTGCAACAGACATAAATTCAAAGTTATTGCTCCTCCCTTAAGAGTTTCTTGATCATAATTTTTGTTTACACAGCAATGTGAGCCAAACGACTCTGTTGTAATTTGCTGCACTAATGATGATTGATGACATTTTGTTTTACACACAAACTCAGAGCATATATACCCAATCTATTTGCAAGTGTAGATACCTAGAGAGAAAACATTTGTAAATTGGGTGAACTGACCCTGTAAATGTAGTCAGCATCGGTCCAAACTCCTTAAAACACATGCTAAAACTTGAATTGCTGCTGTTTCACATTGTGTAATGTCTTCGTCATGATCATATTTCTGGAAATAATACCACGAAGGAACGACATGCAGCAGCTGTAGAGTGACTGTTGACTGAAGCACCCTCAGCTTTCAGCCACTCTCAGAGATATTAAGCCTCTTTTTAAGGACACCGCTGCATAGTTAGCACGGAAATAGCCCCAGAAAAGGTGAGCAAATTACACCTTTACTGCCAGCATGAAGGCGAGAGCTGTGATCTACTTCCTAAACTTTAAAAATGAGGTCCACACTCCATTAGACATCAAATGGCTGACCACAGTGGGGCACTTTAGGACACGGGACTCATAATCGCTAAAAATTCATCTTTCAAAAGAGGCGTAGAGAGGAGACGTGTCAAGGCTAGAAGCTAGAAGTTATTCACTGCTGCTGGTGAACAAGCAAAGGGTTGCAGTCTTTTATGTGTGGCCCAGAAAAGCCTTCGGGTGCTTCATTGCTTCCAGTATCACTCCTTTATAAACAACATTCAGCTAGACTGCAAAACAAATAGTGTTTTTTGTGAGAGAGTAGAGATGCGTGGCTCCAAATCTAATCTCTTGGTTCAGTAGTTATGCTACACTGGCCATGTAGCTGCATGACACCACAATGCTCCGAGCCTCCTTTTTTCTTGTCCAGAGCAGAACAGAGACACACTGCTGCAAGGACCGATTTAAAGCTCCAGATACTGGTGTCAGCTCTGTCAACAAAACAGGCGAGATATGGCAGAGGATAAAAGGACATTAAACCACCTGGAGACAGGAGGATAGGATCTATGAAGATTGGAGTTTTACCAGCAGCAGACTGGACACCAAGAGGAGAAATCCAAATCACTCCTTCTTCCCAAGCAAAGAAGTCACTGTTATCATTGTGCTAACAGGATTGTGTGTGTGTGTGTGTGTGTGTGTGTGTGTGTGTGTGTGTGTGTGTGTGCGTGTGTGTGTGATCCAAAACCCTAAGCCCATATCCATGACCACAGATTATGTTATAAATAAGTGTGAGCGCGTGCAAGTCCATGTTTGATTACGCTGTCACAACTTTGGACGTGACATTACGTTTCAATCTCATTCCGCCGCAGATCCACTCAGGAGTTGGAATTGACTATCAGCTTAAGTTTCCTTCCCCCGTGTATTTAAATGTTTCTGTTTACGGCGATTTTGTAAATAAAAACTGACAAGATTTTCTCCACACACACACTCACACACACGCACACACTCACAGAGTAATTCTCCATCTCCTTCCTGCCACTACAGGGGGGGATGGAGCTACAGTATCTGACATATCGAACATATTTATCAATTTCTCTTCTTCTCCTACATGTGTTCTCTCGTTCATCCATAAAGATTCATGTTCAGATTGAAAACCGCCCTGCATGAGAGGAGAAGTTCACCCAAAAATGAAAATTCAGTCATTATTTACTCACCATCATGCCAATGGAAAGAAAGTCGGGGTGAGTTTCGTAGTCCACAAAACTTTTCCGGGGCTTCACAGCAAAACAATGTTGCAGCGCTCTCCTAAACAACTAAAGTAGATGGGGACTTGTTTTAAAAGATAAAAAGACGAAGAGAAGCCCTGAGATCCCAAATTGATTTGAAAAGATGTAAAGTGTTTAAAATAATATAAATAAATAAAAAAAAAGATTTTCAAGCACACTTTTTGACATATATTAAGTCTGTAAACAAACTAATTTTAGACAGTTCAGAGTAATTATGTACCTGAGGCTAACTAGGCAATTTCTTGGCAGCCAACCTTCTAGTGCGGTGACTTCCTGGAGTCATGGAGTTTTTACAATCCTGTTTGCTACAGATTAGACAAGTGAAATACCTTTTTTTTTTTGTTATTATGGAGCTTTAAAGTGGTCGTAGGAACGTTTTGTTTTCTCACTTTGTACGGAGCCAGGCTAGCTGTTTCCCCTGCTTCAGGTCTTTAAGCTAAGCTAGCTAAAAGACACAAGATTGTTATCCATCTTCTCATCTAACTCTCTGAAACAAGAAAATTACAATTACATATAACTGTTCCTTTAAGACAGTATTTCTTCTTTTCAAATGTGCACATGTAAGAGAAAACAGTGTCAACTATTGTTTAATCACCAAAAATGAACATAAAAAAGGCAGACATTTTGCATAAAAGTTTTGTTGTTGTTGTTGTTTTTTTAAAATAATAATGCTTTACATGTTTGTTGATTCAGAATAAACAGAAGACAAAAATCAAGCATGTTTTCTGGAGCAAGGATCTACTTTACATTTCAACTTTTGAAAATATTATGATGATTTTCAAACGCCATGGTTGGATTTCTTTTGATGTCTTTTCTCAATTATACATCTTCACTCTCCCACTCACTCACACCTCCTCTCTGTCATTCCCTTTCATCTGTATCTCAGCTCTTCCTCTCTGACCCACCACTCATCCCTCTATCACCACCACATAACACTGAGTAAATCACCAGCAGTCATTTATTCCTCACTGTTGGTTGATTCCACCAGTTAAACACATAAAGATCATAGTGAACCGATGCAATGTCCTGAAAGGAACCAGATCCTATTACATGTGACCTCCGCCCCTCTCCGACTTCCCCTGCCGGCCACCTCACATTCGACATTCATTCACCTGATACCATCGACCCGCACAGAGGGCCCGGGATTCGTTCGGTGTTAGTTTAGTCCGAGGAATCAGCAAACAGCACTGAGAGATCAATTCACTCTGAGTGTAATGACTATTGATTCTGTAGGAGCACACAGACAGAGAGGGAGTTGAATGTATTTAGATAAAGTAATGCTTTGCTCTCTCGCGCTACGCTGAGCTCCTCTGCTGCTGTTGCGTGAACCTGCAGAGGGCTGGATGTGCATTTCAAGTACACACATGCACACACACACACATACACACAATTACATGTACATGTAAGTATTCAAGGGACATTTCTTCACACAACAACAACAACTACAACATGCAACTAGTGCAGCAATGTACAGGAATAAAATTGTTTTAAAAAAAGCTTTTACTTGTGGTAGATGTTGGAAAGAAACATACAGTCCTTGCTTCCTTTACTGTGGTCAAAGCATTCATGTCATGCTGCCACTCATTGTTATGCATCTCCAACCCCCCACATGACCCTAAGGTCACCATTTTGATTCGACTTGCAAATAAAACATTTTTTTTTCGGAAGTTTGGTTTGTTACAAGGTTTTGTTTCTTAGTTTTAGTTTCTTAATTCTGTCCTGAGCAAACCATCTTCCCAATCAAATTTAATAAAAGATCACTGGTGACTTTATGAGTTCAGTTCAGCAAAGAAATCAATAAAGGATCTCTGAAACATCTCTGACGCTGTCAGAAGGACCTTTGTTCCAGTCAGTTGTTTGTCTTTGTGCACAAAGGATAAGTGTATGGAAGTGCAGCTGCAGGCGACCGGTATGTAGCTGTGTTGCATCCCACTGCACTTCTCGCAAGACCCTCCCTACTTAGTCTGTGATTGGTTGCTTTTCGCTGCAAGAGTGTCTCTGAGTAAGCACACCGACCTCTTAAGCCTCTCTCCTGGTCTTTTCGCTGCTCCTCTCCAGGTCATTTATCCTCTGGAGTCTATGGGCTTGTTAGGGGGAGCAGACAGGGTGGTTGTCCGCAGGAAGGGCTGCCCTTGCACTGGTCCAGAGACACTGACGTTGCAATGGCTAAAGGTAGTTGGTGTTTACTAGGGCAGCTACAGCTCACAATCTGCTTTTTCAGCTTTGTTCACAAACTAACGCATGAAAAGCAAAAGAATGGCCCATTAGACAACCACTGAGTTAACATTTTGAGTTACACAACCAGTGTAACCAACCATTCACAGGTGGAGTAGGGCAGGCCTTGCGAGAAGTATGGTGGGATCCATAATGATGCGTCTTTGAAGCGCTTCAGATGGCGGTGCTGTGGGGTATCACCGACACTTATTTTGATGAGCATTTCAATTGATTTTAGAACTAGAAATCGTGACACCCCTGCCCAATGTACCCATTGTTTCAGGCACATCACAATATAACAACTGATAAAAACACATGGTGTGTGCATGGCAAGGAAAAACAGCCCTTAAGAAATATCAACAAAGAAGAAATGGACAAAAATTACACAGCAGCCATCTGTTGTCAACCATCATCATTATTTATTTAATGAGAGATGGTCAAAGACTTTAAGAACATCAGATAAGGTACATTTCGGAGTGTGTGCAGGAACAAAAAGAAAACACTGCACGTGATCGTGCTGTTGAAAGTCTTTTGCTGCATGCCAGCTCTGACCTTGACTGATGATCAAACGTACCAGTCTACAAGGAATAGCTGCAAAATTAACCTGGGATTTCCCACATTTGACCAGTTGAAAGCACACCACTTGTGACTCTGACGGCAAGTCAGTCTTTTTCTGCTGCCTTGCTTTCGTCCCTCTTCTTTCCTGTATATTTCCTCTGATGTGTCATCACAGCCAAGAAATCCCTCATGTATTAAACGGTTGAAAGACCTTTCTGCTTCATGAACTGCCTCCTTCTCCTCTGTGCCTCTTCTCTTAACCTTTCTTCTTCAGCCAGGTCTCCCTCTCACATTTTCTCCCTCTTACATTTTCTTTAAACCTCTCTCTCCATTTGTCTCTCCCCAAGAGCAAAATCTGCAGACTCACCTGGTCTCAAAATTGAGTATGTGTGTGTTTATGTGTTTTTGTCAATGTGTGTGTGTGTGGCCCTGACAAGCTTTGTTGGGTCATGAATCTTTTACCCTTACCAGTCAGCACAAATCCCCCCTCTGACAGACACACATGCACACACACACACACACACACACACACACACACACACACACACACACACACACACCTGGCAAGACAAACGGCTCCTGGCGGCGTGTTTCGCTTTGGTGATCCGCTATATGTTAACTTTGTTAGAGAGACTCGTAAAAAGACAAATAGAGAATGAGCGAGCCGGAAAGGTGAAAAATCTGGAGAGAGAAGCGAGACAGAGTGAAAAATGAAACACAAAACGCTGAGGAGAGAGAGAGCAAAACATCTTGTGCGCTGAAGGAAAGAGGAGGAGGAGGAGATGGAGGAGGAGGAGGAGGAGGAGGAGGAGAGCTGGACAGGAGAGAAAGGTGTGAGCTTATCTCACTGGCCAGGCTTCAGCGAGGTCACTGTGCAGACGAAGGAGGATGTACAGAGGAAGGAGGTGTAGTCACTCTACAGAATGACTCAGAGGAGAGAGGGAGCAAGAGTTTAAAAAATGCCCAAAATACAAACACTTGTATTTGCCGGGGGTGAGACAAAATTTGGTAAACATCTCATGAAAAAGGACAAACTCAGCTACAAAGGTTGGACGTCTTAGGTTGAATGCTAATTTGTGGCCTTTAAAGCTTTCAAATCAACATGATTGGCCATGCTCCTGATGTATCATACTGAAAAACTGCAGAATATGTCATGCAGAAACACTGTCAGGAGTTTTCTGTCCTGTCCTTCAGAAGATATGTTCATATACTAATAATTCAAACAGCAACATGTTTCCCAGTTATGTTTTCAATCCACCGCGTTCTCACTCTCAACTCGTTAAATACAGCAGCTCGGTCAGTGGCAGTAAACTTCAAACTGTGATGCTCTCTTTACCTCTGTAGCGTCAGTTTGGCACGAGCATTTCCAAAATACAAACAACAAAAGACAAGCGTAGACCGAGTTCGTCGACATAAACACACATGACATCACAGCAGTATGGCAGTGCACATAGTGAACAATTACTTTTTTTCATCTTCATCACTTTTTACTTTATATAGTGTTATATATGTGCAGTAAATACAACTTTGTAGTGGTCATTTTCACTTTCATTCGGTTGATCTGTGCTCAGTAGACGTCTTTGAGAGTATGTGTTAGGAGCCAACTCGTCCTGTCTGTTTTTAACTGTTAAATCAGCTGCTGCAGTCACTTGTGAAGTTTGCAGACCTTCCGTTCACACACCCGTTTGCAGCGGGCACCAATGTTTTTCCGAGCAGATCCACCAGTACGCTTTTGGACTGGAAGTCATGAATACCGACTAGGAAAACTGGACTCAACACAACAAAGCCTCTGGGCTGAGGACTGCTGGGAATGCCTCTCAGTCTGGGTTTTTGTTCTGTTGTTTTGGTTTACTGTCTCTTTGGTAATATTGATTTGTTGTTAATGTTTATATTAATAAATCTCATGGACTTTGTTGTTTGAAGGCTGATTTTTGGTGGTTAATTTGTTTCTGGGGTGAGTGTTGTTCGCCTCAAAGGACTGTTTTAGGGTGAGGTGTGATATCTGCTCATAGCAAATAAAGCACGATCAATTTTTATTTTTTATGTTTATGCTTAAGGTTGGGGAAAGATTGTGGTATTGGTTAATTGTTATAGAAGCCCACAGTAACTTGAAACACGATACGGGACCCTGACTAAAGTGCTTTTTTGGCCGCAACTTAACCACAGTCACGACTCAGGATGTGAACCTTGTTCTCTTGTGTCAAAACCCTGCGCTTTGTACAACCACCATCCAGCAAGAACACCCTCCTACATCTTTAATGCAGCAGGAGAATACAGCCCTTTGTTCACATGGAAAGCTTTCCAACTAAATATAATCCACACAGCAATTACTCTCCCTGAAAAACATCAGTGGTAAAACAAATTTGTGTAAACAACATTTCTCGAACAACGTGTGCGAGAAACTGATGTACCTACTTCAAAAGATTAGGTCCTTTTTCATGAAGTGTTTACATTGTGTTGTGTATACACTGAGCACCGCTTCACCTAGAAGTGCAGATGGGTCCTGAAACATCGAAAAAAAAAAACTTAATTTAATCGAAGACCTCCACTTCTGGCTCAGCCAAAAAAGAAAAAAAAAAGTGTGAAATAAAAGTAGAATTTGCTGTTTTTGAATCGAATGAGATATTTTGTAATTTCCTCTTCTGGTGTGCCCACTCTCTCTGTCAACCTGCCTCGTCCACTTCTACTCCAGTCAATGATTTCCTGTGTTTTCCCCCAAGACTTTGAACAAAAAGCCACACAGTTCTGTTTCTGTGATAGTGGAGGAAATAATGAACAAGTGAGAGCGATGAGATAGAGATGCTATGTTGCCCAAATTACTGCACAAGAATACCGTCACATAGTTTTATTTCTGTTACAGAGATGACAGATCCACAAAAATTGCAAGCTGCTGCTGTATTCTTGTCTATTTAGGCAAAATGTCGGAGGAGGAAGAGTTATGTGTGCTGGTTCTGCAACAGATTTCTCCCTGTAATTGGTCAAAATCTTGAATCCAGAAAGAAGTCTTTGTTCTCTCATTCAGACGGGCTGACACAAACCTGATGTTTACTGATGATTCGGTGGAAAGGGAAAATGTTTTGACCATTAAAATCATTGTAACTATGTTGGAGATGTTATGTCACATCAACACTTTTCTGCTGCTGTCCACCGAAAGTAGAAAAACAAGCTCACGTGAAGTGCTTGAAGGGGGAATTGCCAGCGTCCAGTCTGATGCTGTTATGAGAGTCATTTTCAGATCTTAAGTAACTTCTTGTGTCATACAATTTTCATTTAGGACTAGTTGCCTGTCAATTTTCAAACTAACCCACCACCTTATGAATTCCTTATAAGTACTCATTAGCCATTAAACATGAAACACACTGGTAGCCATGTTGAGGAGGAAACTGTACAAGACTGAGAGGTTTGCAAGAACAATATTTTAAGTCTATTAAAAAAAAAATCAATGGAAAAGTGACAATTAATGGTTCAACTTATAGGTAAAAAATGTGGTCAGCCGATCAGGAGAAAACCTTATCTAAAATAATTGGATTAAAAGGCTACGTGCATCTAAAAGGTGCTGCTTGTGATGATAATTATCATATAACACATATTGACATTTTCAGTGGAGAGACAATGAATGTTATGAAGCATTTAGCAGCTAGAGAGCCACATATCTTCTTGCAAGCTGCTGGAGACCAAAACAGAGCTGAAAGAAGAGTAAAAGTTGGACTCGCATTTGTGAAGTAGCAAAAAATGTGCCTCCAAAGGAATGATGACGTTGCTCCAAAGAAACACTTTGATTACAAGTTCTCTGCTGACAGCAGGGGAGAGAAACATATTTGCACTTCAGAAAAAAGATACCATACTTTTGTAAATCTTAACTGGGACTTCCAATTTAGGGCACAGGTGTGTGGATATTTTCTGTAAAGGTAAGTTCCAACATGCAAGTTGTTGTCAGGTGTTTTGCTGCAGTAATATGTTTTATATTTAGGAGTCTCAGTGGCACATGAGGCTGGTTCTGTTTAATTCATATTATTTATACGTGAAGTCTTCCTTGTGATCTTTGCTGTCATCTCCACCCCGCCTTCTCTCGTCTTTCCTGTCACTGTGTGCTGAGGAAATACCATCAACAATAATAAATTCCCCTCCCACTCCTCCTCTAAATAAGGCAGAGAAAGATTGAACACATCCAAATGATCTGAATGCCTAATAGTTTTTCCTCTGAAGAAAAAAAATGGTGAAAAGACACTCTGACAGCTTCACATGGGGGAGTCCTGAGTAAACAAACGCTGATCCAGAAAGCGCTGATCCAGCCTTTCCAGGGCTCCCCCGATGCAATCGCTCCCCTCCTCTCTTCATCTGTTCATTAAGGTCAACCTGATTCTTTTTTTTTTGGTGAGAGTGGGGAGAGACGGCGAGGAAGAGGAGGAAGATGAGATGTAAGAGGATTTGGAGCTAATTAGGGGAGTAGGAGGCGAGAGACGAAACAGATGAGAGAGGGGAGAAGGAGAAGAGGAACGGGAGGCAGATGAGGGGGGTAAAAAGGGGAAGACACCAAAAAAGAAAGAGTGGGCAGGTGAATTTGCTCAGCTAGCTCCCCGGTGTTTAATATCACTCTCCCACTCTTTCTCTCCCCCACCTTTGCTGTCGCTCTCACCCTTACTTCCTCCCCCTCGTCCATTCATCCTCCTCTCTTTAATATCCCCTCTTTCTTCCCCCCTGCTCTTCTTTCTTTCCCTCTCTGTTTCCCTCAGTCGACTGATTTTCTCTGTTTCACACCTCCACTATCAGAGGGGACTGGCCAGATGGATGCAGGTGTGTGTGTGTGTGTGTGTGTGTGTGTGTGTGTGTGTGTGTGTGTGTGTGTGTGTGTGTGTGTGTGTGAGGCAGCAGGAAGAAGGCAGTGCTGCAGAGGCAGAAGAGCATGACTAATCCTCGGGACACACAAACACACACTCAGATTAACACACACAAACGCACACTGAAGTTGGCAGTCGCATAAACACCATTTTCCCGGCGTTGTGCTGACCTGCCAGTGTACTTAGCTCCTGCCCAGGTAATTTTTCATTCAAATTGACCAGGTGCATAAAGATGGCAGCCTCTTGAAAAAGGCAGTTTCAGTCCTCCCTGCCCATACCCACGATGCATATTCCAGCATTTTCTTCCAAACCAGAAAAGCAGATGTGAACACTGGCAATCTGAGTTTTCATTTGATTCATGTCATTTGGCTTTCACCTTCATTCTATTTTACTTTACTCTTGCTGACTCATTCTCTCCCAGTTAGAAATTATCTTTGACGTGTTATGCAGGAGATAGTGTGTTGGTAAATTTAAACAAATTAAAGGTTGGGTTAAATCTTGATCATCTCAGCTGTGCTGCATCGTGGGTGCAGTCGGTAAAGCCATGTGAGACATACACAACCTACCATCCTACCTACACACAGCACAAAGCTTCATACTTCTTCTCATTCCAACCTCTTTACACAAGGATGCAAACTGATGAGTGTACCCTGCTCATGTCTGGTTTTGTGTGCATTTAAACTCCCTTACATCCCCAAATAATCCACAATTAACAGTTTTAAAAAATAATGTATGATGTGGACTTCACAGTAAGTATTTGCCTCATATTTTTTTATGACCACAGGGGTTGGAGAGGATTGTCCTGATTATATTAAGTTAAGCCTCTGGCCAGCAATTAACATTGTTTAATATCTGTCTTTTATATAAATTTTGGGGACTGTATTAAAACAATCGGCTTAAGTCTAGTTACAATTATAATTTGTCAGCAGGGTAAATGAAGAAACTCAAAGATTTAGTATGCCTTTAAAGTCCTCCTGAAAATAACAAAGTAGCATACTAAACTGAAGCATTGTATATATGATTCACAGTTTATTTAGCCAACAAACCACAAATAGGTTCACAAGTCATTGATTGGGATGTCAGCTTGAATGTCCACAAGGATGAACTTTTCTTTCTAGAGTCCGTGTAGTCTGACAGGAAAATCCAAGAAAAAATGTTTATAATGAACATGGATATGCTGCTTTGAGCTGTGCTTATGATCTGCTCAGGTTCACTCCAATATGCTCACTCCAAAACACACAAATAAACTTAAATTATTATTACTGTAGTTAAATTATTAAATGTAAATTTCCTTATCCTCTTGCACCTTAAGTTCCACTTACCTCTACCATCTATCTATCTATCTATCTATCTATCTATCTATCTATCTATCCTTCAATACCTGCGTTTCTCTGTGCCAGCACACCTGATTCAGATGAATGGGTCGTTATCAGGCTTCAGGAGAGCTCAATGACGAGCTGATGATTTGAATCAGGTGTTGTTTTGGACCATGAAAACATCTGAAACGTGCAGGGAAGGAGTCAATGAGGTCCAGGATTAGGGTTAGGGTTATGGGGCTAGGGTTAGGGTTACGGTCGTCTTTTGACCGATTGACTCGAAATTGAACACAAATGTTGTCCATACTGGCGAAAGAAAGGCCAGCAGTTTTTATTGGATTTTAGTGAAATTTGTATTTTTGGTGAATATTTTAATGAAAAAAGTGGCCTTTTTAATGAAAACGTCGGCCGATTTTTTCAATAGCTTCCAGGTCTTTTGACCGATTGACTCCAAATTCCTCCCAGACGTGGTCCTATACTGGCTGATCGAGACACAGCAGTCCTCATTGGATTCGGGTGAAATTTGTATTTTTGGTGAATATTTTAGTCAGAGGGACAATCTTTCATGAGGCCTGGCTTAAGGCTGAGGCTAGGATTAGGGTTAGGGTTAGGGTTAGTGATTGGCTGGACCGATTGACTCGAAATCGATCAGGCATGTCCTCCTCACTGGTGTAAGCAGGGTCGCCAGTTTTGGTTGGATTCCGGTGGAATTTGTATTTTACATGAATATTTTAAAGAAAAGACCATTTTTCATGAAAAAATACCCCGCCGATTTATTTCAATAGCTTCCAGGTCTTTGGACCGATTGACTCGAAACTTCTCCCAAACGTGCGCCTATACCGGCTGAACGAGACACAGCAGTCCCCGTTGGATTCGGGTGGAATTTGTATTTTTGGTGAATATTTTAGTGAAAGGGGCCATTTTAAATGAGGCTGGCTCAAGGCTGCTGTTAGGGCTAGGGTTAGGGTTAAGGGGCTGGGGTTTCGGACCACGGTCGTCTTTTGACCGATTGACTCGAAATTGATCACGCATGTCCTCCTCACCGGTGGAATGAGGCTCGCCAGTTTTGGTTGGATTCTGGTGGAATTCGTATTTTACATGAATATTTTAAAGGAAAAGCGGCCATTTTTCATCAAAACCTCGGCCGATTTTTTCAATAGCGTCCAGGTCTTTGGACCGATTGACTCGAAATTTCCCCCAAACGTGCTCCTGTACCGGTTGAACGAGACACAGCAGTCCCCGTTGGATTCGGGTGAAATTTGTATTTTTGGTGAATATTTTAGTCAGAGGGACAATCTTTCATGAGGCCTGGCTTAAGGCTGAGGCTAGGGTTAGGGTTAGGGTTAGGGTTAGTGATTGGCTGGACCGATTGACTCGAAATCGATCAGGCATGTCCTCCTCACTGGTGTAAGCAGTGTCGCCAGTTTTGGTTGGATTCCGGTGGAATTTGTATTTTACATGAATATTTTAAAGAAAAGACCATTTTTCACGAAAAAATACCCCGCCGATTTATTTCAATAGCTTCCAGGTCTTTGGACCGATTGACTCGAAACTTCTCCCAAACGTGCTCCTATACCGGCTGAACGAGACACAGCAGTCCCCGTTGGATTCGGGTGGAATTTGTATTTTTGGTGAATATTTTAGTGAAAGGGGCCATTTTAAATGAGGCTGGCTCAAGGCTGCTGTTAGGGCTAGGGTTAGGGTTAAGGGGCTGGGGTTTCGGACCACGGTCGTCTTTTGACCGATTGACTCGAAATTGATCACGCATGTCCTCCTCACCGGTGGAATGAGGCTCGCCAGTTTTGGTTGGATTCTGGTGGAATTTGTATTTTACATGAATATTTTAAAGGAAAAGCGGCCATTTTTCATCAAAACCTCGGCCGATTTTTTCAATAGCTTCCAGGTCTTTGGACCGATTGACTCGAAATTTCCCCCAAACGTGCTCCTGTACCGGCTGAACGAGACACAGCAGTCCCCGTTGGATTCGGGTGAAATTTGTATTTTTGGTGAATATTTTAGTCAGAGGGACAATCTTTCATGAGGCCTGGCTTAAGGCTGAGACTAGGGTTAGGGTTAGGGTTAGTGATTGGCTGGACCGATTGACTCGAAATTGATCACGCATGTCCTCCTCACCGGTGGAATGAGGCTCGCCAGTTTTGGTTGGATTCTGGTGGAATTTGTATTTTACATGAATATTTTAAAGGAAAAGCGGCCATTTTTCATCAAAACCTCGGCCGATTTTTTCAATAGCTTCCAGGTCTTTGGACCGATTGACTCGAAATTTCCCCCAAACGTGCTCCTGTACCGGCTGAACGAGACACAGCAGTCCCCGTTGGATTCGGGTGAAATTTGTATTTTTGGTGAATATTTTAGTCAGAGGGACAATCTTTCATGAGGCCTGGCTTAAGGCTGAGACTAGGGTTAGGGTTAGGGTTAGTGATTGGCTGGACCGATTGACTCGAAATCGATCAGGCATGTCCTCCTCACTGGTGTAAGCAGTGTCGCCAGTTTTGGTTGGATTCCGGTGGAATTTGTATTTTACATGAATATTTTAAAGAAAAGACCATTTTTCACGAAAAAATACCCCGCCGATTTATTTCAATAGCTTCCAGGTCTTTGGACCGATTGACTCGAAACTTCTCCCAAACGTGCTCCTATACCGGCTGAACGAGACACAGCAGTCCCCGTTGGATTCGGGTGGAATTTGTATTTTTGGTGAATATTTTAGTGAAAGGGGCCATTTTAAATGAGGCTGGCTTAAGGCTGCTGTTAGGGCTAGGGTTAGGGTTAAGGGGCTGGGGTTTCGGACCACGGTCGTCTTTTGACAGATTGACTCGAAATTGATCACGCATGTCCTCCTCACCGGTGGAATGAGGCTCGCCAGTTTTGGTTGGATTCTGGTGGAATTTGTATTTTACATGAATATTTTAAAGGAAAAGCGGCCATTTTTCATCAAAACCTCGGCCGATTTTTTCAATAGCTTCCAGGTCTTTGGACCGATTGACTCGAAATTTCCCCCAAACGTGCTCCTGTACCGGCTGAACGAGACACAGCAGTCCCCGTTGGATTCGGGTGAAATTTGTATTTTTGGTGAATATTTTAGTCAGAGGGACAATCTTTCATGAGGCCTGGCTTAAGGCTGAGACTAGGGTTAGGGTTAGGGTTAGTGATTGGCTGGACCGATTGACTCGAAATTGATCACGCATGTCCTCCTCACCGGTGGAATGAGGCTCGCCAGTTTTGGTTGGATTCTGGTGGAATTTGTATTTTACATGAATATTTTAAAGGAAAAGCGGCCATTTTTCATCAAAACCTCGGCCGATTTTTTCAATAGCTTCCAGGTCTTTGGACCGATTGACTCGAAATTTCCCCCAAACGTGCTCCTGTACCGGCTGAACGAGACACAGCAGTCCCCGTTGGATTCGGGTGAAATTTGTATTTTTGGTGAATATTTTAGTCAGAGGGACAATCTTTCATGAGGCCTGGCTTAAGGCTGAGACTAGGGTTAGGGTTAGGGTTAGTGATTGGCTGGACCGATTGACTCGAAATCGATCAGGCATGTCCTCCTCACTGGTGTAAGCAGTGTCGCCAGTTTTGGTTGGATTCCGGTGGAATTTGTATTTTACATGAATATTTTAAAGAAAAGACCATTTTTCACGAAAAAATACCCCGCCGATTTATTTCAATAGCTTCCAGGTCTTTGGACCGATTGACTCGAAACTTCTCCCAAACGTGCTCCTATACCGGCTGAACGAGACACAGCAGTCCCCGTTGGATTCGGGTGGAATTTGTATTTTTGGTGAATATTTTAGTGAAAGGGGCCATTTTAAATGAGGCTGGCTTAAGGCTGCTGTTAGGGCTAGGGTTAGGGTTAAGGGGCTGGGGTTTCGGACCACGGTCGTCTTTTGACAGATTGACTCGAAATTGATCACGCATGTCCTCCTCACCGGTGGAATGAGGCTCGCCAGTTTTGGTTGGATTCTGGTGGAATTTGTATTTTACATGAATATTTTAAAGGAAAAGCGGCCATTTTTCATCAAAACCTCGGCCGATTTTTTCAATAGCTTCCAGGTCTTTTGACCGATTGACTCGAAATTGATCACGCATGTCCTCCTCACCGGTGGAATGAGGCTCGCCAGTTTTGGTTGGATTCTGGTGGAATTTGTATTTTACATGAATATTTTAAAGGAAAAGCGGCCATTTTTCATCAAAACCTCGGCCGATTTTTTCAATAGCTTCCAGGTCTTTGGACCGATTGACTCGAAATTTCCCCCAAACGTGCTCCTGTACCGGCTGAACGAGACACAGCAGTCCCCGTTGGATTCGGGTGAAATTTGTATTTTTGGTGAATATTTTAGTCAGAGGGACAATCTTTCATGAGGCCTGGCTTAAGGCTGAGGCTAGGGTTAGGGTTAGGGTTAGGGTTAGTGATTGGCTGGACCGATTGACTCGAAATCGATCAGGCATGTCCTCCTCACTGGTGTAAGCAGGGTCGCCAGTTTTGGTTGGATTCCGGTGGAATTTGTATTTTACATGAATATTTTAAAGAAAAGACCATTTTTCACGAAAAAATACCCCGCCGATTTATTTCAATAGCTTCCAGGTCTTTGGACCGATTGACTCGAAACTTCTCCCAAACGTGCTCCTATACCGGCTGAACGAGACACAGCAGTCCCCGTTGGATTCGGGTGGAATTTGTATTTTTGGTGAATATTTTAGTGAAAGGGGCCATTTTAAACGAGGCTGGCTTAAGGCTGCTGTTAGGGCTAGGGTTCGGGTTAAGGGGCTGGGTTTCGGACCACGGTCGTCTTTTGACCGATTGACTCGAAATTGATCACGCATGTCCTCCTCACCGGTGGAATGAGGCTCGCCGGTTTTGGTTGGATTCTGGTGGAATTTGTATTTTACATGAATATTTTAAAGGAAAAGCGGCCATTTTTCATCAAAACCTCGGCCGATTTTTTCAATAGCTTCCAGGTCTTTGGACCGATTGACTCGAAATTTCTCCCAGACGTGGTCCTGTACCGGCTGAACGAGACACAGCAGTCCCCATTGGATTCGGGTGAAATTTGTATTTTTGGCGACTATTTTAAAGAAAAAATGGCCTTTTTCATGAAAACGTCGGCCGATTTTTTCAATAGCTTCCAGGTCTTTGGACCGATTGACTGGAAATTCCTCCCAGACGTGGTCCTATACTGGCTGAACGAGACACAGCAGTCCCCATTGGATTCGGGTGGAATTTGTATTTTTGGTGAATATTTTAGTGAGAGGGACAATGTTTCATGAGGCTGGCTTAAGGCTGAGGTTAGGGTTAGGGTTAGGGTTATGGGGCTAGGGTTAGGGTTACGGTCGTCTTTTGACCGATTGACTCGAAATTGAACACAAATGTTGTCCATACTGGCGAAAGAAAGGCCAGCAGTTTTTATTGGATTTTAGTGAAATTTGTATTTTTGGTGAATATTTTAGTCAGAGGGACAATCTTTCATGAGGCCTGGCTTAAGGCTGAGACTAGGGTTAGGGTTAGGGTTAGTGATTGGCTGGACCGATTGACTCGAAATCGATCAGGCATGTCCTCCTCACCGGTGGAATGAGGCTCGCCAGTTTTGGTTGGATTCTGGTGGAATTTGTATTTTACATGAATATTTTAAAGGAAAAGCGGCCATTTTTCATCAAAACCTCGGCCGATTTTTTCAATAGCTTCCAGGTCTTTGGACCGATTGACTCGAAATTTCCCCCAAACGTGCTCCTGTACCGGCTGAACGAGACACAGCAGTCCCCGTTGGATTCGGGTGAAATTTGCATTTTTGGTGAATATTTTAGTCAGAGGGACAATCTTTCATGAGGCCTGGCTTAAGGCTGAGGCTAGGGTTAGGGTTAGGGTTAGGGTTAGTGATTGGCTGGACCGATTGACTCGAAATCAATCAGGCATGTCCTCCTCACTGGTGTAAGCAGTGTCGCCAGTTTTGGTTGGATTCCGGTGGAATTTGTATTTTATATGAATATTTTAAAGAAAAGACCATTTTTCACGAAAAAATACCCCGCCGATTTATTTCAATAGCTTCCAGGTCTTTGGACCGATTGACTCGAAACTTCTCCCAAACGTGCTCCTATATCGGCTGAACGAGACACAGCAGTCCCCGTTGGATTCGGGTGGAATTTGTATTTTTGGTGAATATTTTAGTGAAAGGGGCCATTTTAAATGAGGCTGGCTCAAGGCTGCTGTTAGGGCTAGGGTTAGGGTTAGGGTTATGGGGCTAGGGTTAGGGTTACGGTCGTCTTTTGACCGATTGACTCGAAATTGCACACGCATGTCCTCCTCACCGGTGGAATGAGGCTCGCCGGTTTTGGTTGGATTCCGGTGGAATTTGTATTTTTGGTGAATATTTTAAAGAAAAAAATGGCCTTTTTCATGAAAACGTCGGCCGATTTTTTCAATAGCTTCCAGGTCTTTGGACCGATTGACTCGAAATTTCTCCCAGACGTGGTCCTATACTGGCTGAACGAGACACAGCAGTCCCCATTGGATTCGGGTGAAATTTGTATTTTTGGTGAATATTTTAGTGAAAGGGGCCATTTTAAACGAGGCTGGCTTAAGGCTGCTGTTAGGGCTAGGGTTAGGGTTAAGCGGCTGGGTTTCGGACCACGGTCGTCTTTTGACCGATTGACTCGAAATTGATCACGCATGTCCTCCTCACCGGTGGAATGAGGCTCGCCGGTTTTGGTTGGATTCTGGTGGAATTTGTATTTTACATGAATATTTTAAAGGAAAAGCGGCCATTTTTCATCAAAACCTCGGCCGATTTTTTCAATAGCTTCCAGGTCTTTGGACCGATTGACTCGAAATTTCCCCCAGACGTGGTCCTATACTGGCTGAACGAGACACAGCAGTCCCCATTGGATTCGGGTGAAATTTGTATTTTTGGCGAATATTTTAGTGAGAGGGACAATGTTTCATGAGGCTGGCTTAAGGCTGAGGCTAGGGTTAGGGTTAGGGTTAGGGTTATGGGGCTAGGGTTAGGGTTACGGTCGTCTTTTGACCGATTGACTCGAAATTGCACTCGCATGTTCTCCTCACTGGTGGAATGAGGCTCGCCGGTTTTGGTTGGATTCTGGTGGAATTTGTATTTTTGGTGAATATTTTAAAGAAAAAAATGGCCTTTTTCATGAAAACGTCGGCCGATTTTTTCAATAGCTTCCAGGTCTTTGGACCGATTGACTCGAAATTTCTCCCAGACGTGGTCCTGTACCGGCTGAACGAGACACAGCAGTCCCCATTGGATTCGGGTGAAATTTGTATTTTTGGCGACTATTTTAAAGAAAAAATGGCCTTTTTCATGAAAACGTCGGCCGATTTTTTCAATAGCTTCCAGGTCTTTGGACCGATTGACTCGAAATTTCTCCCAGACGTGTTCCTATACTGGCTGAACGAGACACAGCAGTCCCCATTGGATTCGGGTGAAATTTGTATTTTTGGCGAATATTTTAAAGAAAAAATTGCCTTTTTCATGAAAACGTCGTCCGATTTTTTCAATAGCTTCCAGGTCTTTGGACCGATTGACTCGAAATTTCTCCCAGACGTGGTCCTATACTGGCTGAACGAGACACAGCAGTCCCCATTGGATTCTGGTGAAATTTGAATTTTTGGCGAATATTTTAGTGAGAGGGACAATGTTTCATGAGGCTGGGTTAAGGCTGAGGCTAGGGTTAGGGTTAGGGTTAGGGTTATGGGGCTAGGGTTAGGGTTACGGTCGTCTTTTGACCGATTGACTCGAAATTGCACACGCATGTCCTCCTCACTGGTGGAATGAGGCTCGCCGGTTTTGGTTGGATTCCGGTGGAATTTGCATTTTTGGTGAATATTTTAAATAAAAAAATGGCCTTTTTCATGAAAACGTCGGCCGATTTTTTCAATAGCTTCCAGGTCTTTGGACCGATTGACTCGAAATTTCTCCCAGACGTGGTCCTATACTGGCTGAACGAGACACAGCAGTCCCCATTGGATTCGGGTGAAATTTGTATTTTTGGCGAATATTTTAAAGAAAAAAATGGCCTTTTTCATGAAAACGTCGACCGATTTTTTCAATAGCTTCCAGGTCTTTGGACCGATTGACTCGAAATTTCTCCCAGACGTGGTCCTATACTGGCTGAACGAGACACAGCAGTCCCCATTGGATTCGGGTGAAATTTGTATTTTTGGCGAATATTTTAAAGAAAAAATTGCCTTTTTCATGAAAACGTCGTCCGATTTTTTCAATAGCTTCCAGGTCTTTGGACCGGTTGACTCGAAATTTCTTCCAGGCGTGGTCCTATACTGGCTGAACGAGACACAGCAGTCCCCATTGGATTCTGGTGAAATTTGAATTTTTGGCGAATATTTTAGTGAGAGGGACAATGTTTCATGAGGCTGGCTTAAGGCTGAGGCTAGGGTTAGGGTTAGGGTTAGGGTTATGGGGCTAGGGTTAGGGTTACGGTCGTCTTTTGACCGATTGACTCGAAATTGCACACGCATGTCCTCCTCACTGGTGGAATGAGGCTCGCCGGTTTTGGTTGGATTCCGGTGGAATTTGCATTTTTGGTGAATATTTTAAATAAAAAAATGGCCTTTTTCATGAAAACGTCGGCCGATTTTTTCAATAGCTTCCAGGTCTTTGGACCGATTGACTCGAAATTTCTCCCAGACGTGGTCCTATACTGGCTGAACGAGACACAGCAGTCCCCATTGGATTCGGGTGAAATTTGTATTTTTGGCGAATATTTTAAAGAAAAAAATGGCCTTTTTCATGAAAACGTCGACCGATTTTTTCAATAGCTTCCAGGTCTTTGGACCGATTGACTCGAAATTTCTCCCAGACGTGGTCCTATACTGGCTGAACGAGACACAGCAGTCCCCATTGGATTCGGGTGAAATTTGTATTTTTGGCGAATATTTTAGTGAGAGGGACAATGTTTCATGAGGCTGGCTTAAGGCTGAGGCTAGGGTTAGGGTTAGGGTTAGGGTTATGGGGCTAGGGTTAGGGTTACGGTCGTCTTTTGACCGATTGACTCGAAATTGCACACGCATGTCCTCCTCACTGGTGGAATGAGGCTCGCCGATTTTGGTTGGATTCCGGTGGAATTTGCATTTTTGGTGAATATTTTAAATAAAAAAATGGCCTTTTTCATGAAAACGTCGGCCGATTTTTTCAATAGCTTCCAGGTCTTTGGACCGATTGACTCGAAATTTCTCCCAGACGTGGTCCTATACTGGCTGAACGAGACACAGCAGTCCCCATTGGATTCGGGTGAAATTTGTATTTTTGGCGAATATTTTAAAGAAAAAAATGGCCTTTTTCATGAAAACGTCGACCGATTTTTTCAATAGCTTCCAGGTCTTTGGACCGATTGACTCGAAATTTCTCCCAGACGTGGTCCTATACTGGCTGAACGAGACACAGCAGTCCCCATTGGATTCGGGTGAAATTTGTATTTTTGGCGAATATTTTAGTGAGAGGGACAATGTTTCATGAGGCTGGCTTAAGGCTGAGGCTAGGGTTAGGGTTAGGGTTAGGGTTATGGGGCTAGGGTTAGGGTTACGGTCGTCTTTTGACCGATTGACTCGAAATTGCACACGCATGTCCTCCTCACTGGTGGAATGAGGCTCGCCGATTTTGGTTGGATTCCGGTGGAATTTGCATTTTTGGTGAATATTTTAAATAAAAAAATGGCCTTTTTCATGAAAACGTCGGCCGATTTTTTCAATAGCTTCCAGGTCTTTGGACCGATTGACTCGAAATTTCTCCCAGACGTGGTCCTATACTGGCTGAACGAGACACAGCAGTCCCCATTGGATTCGGGTGAAATTTGTATTTTTGGCGAATATTTTAACCCTCGTGTTGTCTTTACATTTCACCACACACAGAGGGTCACAGTGACCCCCCAGGACAGGACAATGGCAGGGGCGGCTTTGGTGTCTTATCGTTATAGCGCCGCCTAGGGACTATATACAGTATTGCAGCAGTAAATCTAATATGATTGTAGAGGGCAGTGGGTCACAGTGACCCCCCAGGACAATGGCAGGGGCGGGTTTGGTGTCTTATCGTTATAGCGCCGCCTAGGGACTATATACAGTATTGCAGCAGTAAATCTAATATGATTGTAGAGAGCAGTGGGTCACAGTGACCCCACAGGACAATGGCAGGGGCAGGGCCAGGGCCAGGGCTGGTGTCCACAACAGAGGGTCACAGAGACCCCCCAGGACAATGGCAGGGGCGGGTTTGGTGTCTTATCGTTATAGCGCTACCTAGGGACTATACACAGTATTGCAGCAGTAAATCTAATATGATTGTAGAGGGCAGAGGGTCACAGTGACCCACCCAGGACAATGGCAGGGGCGGGTTTGGCGTCTTATCGTTATAGCGCTACCTAGGGACTATACACAGTATTGCAGCAGTAAATCTACTATGATTGTAGAGGGCAGAGGGTCACAGTGACCCACCCAGGACAATGGCAGGGGCGGGTTTGGTGTCTTATCGTTATAGCGCTACCTAGGGACTATACACAGTATTGCAGCAGTAAATCTACTATGATTGTAGAGGGCAGAGGGTCACAGTGACCCCCCAGGACAATGGCAATGTGGCAGGGACAGGGGCAGGGCTGGTTGGTTTCTTATCTTTGTAGCGCCACCTTTGGACTATATACAGTATTGCAGCAGTAAATCTAATATGATTGAAGAGGGTAGAGGGTCACAGGGACCCCTTAGGACAATGGTAATGTGGCAGGGGCCAGGGCCAGGGCCAGGGCCAGGGCTGGTGTCCACAACAGAGGGTCACAGAGACCCCTCCCAGGACAATGGCAATGTGGCAGGGCTGGTGTCTTATCGTTATAGTGCCGCCTAGGGACTATACACGGTATTGCAGCAGTAAATCTAATATGATTGTAGAGGGCAGTGGGTCACAGTGACCCCCCAGGACAATGGCAGGGGCAGGGACAGGGGCAGGACTGGTGTCTTATCATTGTAGCGCCGCCTTTGGACTATATACAGTATTGCAGCAGTAAATCTAATATGATTGTAGAGAGCAGTGGGTCACAGGGACCCCTTAGGACAATGGCAATGTGGCAGGGGCAAGGCCAATGGCTGATGTCCACAAGAGGGTCACAGAGACCCCCCCCACCCCAGGACAATGGCAATGTGGCAGGGCCAGGGCTGGTGTCTTATCATTGTAGCGCCATTTAGGGACTATACACAGTATTTCAGTCATATGTCAGTGAGTCAGTCAGTCAGTCAGTCAGCCAGCCAGCCAGCCCGTCAGCCAACATGTCCTGTCCTTCTATCTTCTATCTCCACCACTAATCTCAGCTCCTAAACTGAAATGAGCACAGGTCGGACAGAATGGCAGTGTACATCCTTTGCATATAAATGTCTTGCAACCAAAGCACAAAGTCTGTGTTTTACGGTCCATCTTTGGTGGGCATATCTGACACCTCTTCCTCTTGCTATGTATTCCAGGTGAGCTGACAGCTGATGAGGTGGTGGTGGTGGTGGTCATGGGCTGCCGCTGCTGCTGCCGCTGCTGCTGCTGCTGCTGCTCTCTTTGTTGTTGTTGTTGCTGTCGTTGTCGTTCTTCTTTTTCTGCTTCTGCAGCCTCTACATCCTCATTCTTATCCTCCTCCTCCTCCTCCTCCTCCTCAGGTCGATCACGACATTTAGCGCTACTTGTTCTTCTCTGAACAGCTCTCACGACCGAGGCAGACGCTGCCGTGCGAGGTAGACGCTCCCTGCTTTGGATGAGTGGAGTCACCAGCGCCTTTCCCAGTTGTTCCAGGAACATCCTCCTTTTGTTTCGTTTACCCGACAGCCAGCCAGGTTTGATCTCTCGCCATAACACAAAGGCATTGTACGAAGAAACGTCGATGATGTTGTGAAAGATGACCAAGGGCCAGCGCGCTGTCATTCTTCTACAGCTGTATGTTCCAATCACCTTATCCAAGTTGTCCACACCTCCTTTGTTGCTGTTGTAGTCTAGAACGATGGCCGGTTTCTTGTCTTTGCGATGGCCGCCGCCGCCGCCGCCAACGTCGTTGTCGTCGTCTTTGTCGTCGTCGTGGGGAGCCTCCGTGTGCAACGTGCTCATGAGCATAACGTTCTTGTTTTTCTTTGCCATGTAGGACACCAAAGTGGTGGTGGACGTGAATGCAAACTTTGAGGACAAGACTCGTCTGTTCTTGGATGTCAGCAGCGCCGGCGGGAGTTCGGGCTTGTTTTTTCTAACCGTACCGACCATGGCGATGTTCCTCTCTAAGAGGCGCTGTCCGAGCTCGTAAGAGGTAAAGAAATTGTCACACGTGACGGTTCTGCCGTTGCCGCCCGTCAGTCCCTCCGTGACATCGAGCACAACCCTCATCCCCTGGTTTTTCTCCGAAGCGCCAGAGGTCGGCTTCCCGGTGTAGACTTGCATTTTCCACGCGTAGCTCGACTTTGCATCACACGCCACCCACGTCTTGATTCCATACCTGGCCGGCTTGCTCGGTATATACTGTCGGAAAGGACAACGACCTTTTGTGTGTGTGTGTGTGTGTGTGTGTGTGTGTGTGTAAGAAGGAGACAAAGGGTGGGAAAAAAAAGAATAAGAATAAGAATAACAAACCAAAAAATTCATCTCAAACTCGCTCACACACACACACACACACACACACACACACACACACACCAAAAGCATTTATTGTATGCCAACAACTACTACTACTACTACTACTACTACTACTACCTCTGAAGGGAACCAGTTGCTCATCCACCGTTATGTCAGGCCCTGGGTTGTAGAGGTAGGGAAGCCGCTCGGTCCATTTGTCCCACACCTCTCTTACGGCTGCCAGTTTGTCAGCGGCGCGTCTCTCGGGTCTCGACTCGCGATCGTCAAAGCGTAGCATTCTCGAGTAAATGTGAAACACTTTGAGAGGCATGGTGGCACGGAAAATCGCCCTACCGCTCTCCGCGTCCCATAGACTGGCCGCGGCCTCGCCTCGAGACCTGTATACGCCTGCTAGGATCAGCAGCCCTATGTAGGCGTGCAAGTCGATTCGACGCATGTCTTTCCAGCCGTCTCCGTACTTTCGAAAACCCTCCAGATTTGTCATATCTAGCACAATTTTGTCTATCGCCGGTGTGAGAAACATTTGAAACGTTGACACGATGTCGTGGGCATTGGCAACGGCGTACGCGGTGGGTCCCGGTGCCGGTGAGTTTGCTTCTTCTGCTGCTGCTGCTGTTGTTGTTGTTTCCCTTCTTCCCCTCCTCATATATCTGACATCGTCGACATCATCGGCATCGGCATCGTCATCGGCATCGACATCGGCATCGTGCTGCGCTATTACCCTGCGATGTTTGTAAAATGCCACTGAGGACCATTTGATAGTGTTGTTCTTGGACATGTATATTTCTCCTTGTTCTTGTTCTTGTTCTTCTTCTTCTTCTTCTTCGTCTTCTTCTTCTTCTCCTTCTTCTTCAGCCGCAGCCTCAGCCTCTTCTCCCGCGCGACGACCGTCTTCCTCGCCTTCCTCCCCCGCATCCGATTCTTCCGACACGTCCTCTTCAGAATCAGAGTAGCGTCGGCCGGCGTTTGAGGAAATCTCGTCCAACACCTGTTTAGCCGTGAAACCCGCAGTCGCGGGCGGGTGACATCGCGTTAGTCGAACAGAACAGTACCGATTGGATAATGTCTCCTCAGTTGGACTCGACAGTACTGGTTGGATAACAACGTTACGGTTGGACACAACAGTACTAGCCGGATGCAATCGCGTCAGTCGAACAGAGCAGTACCGATCGGATAACATGGCATCAGTTGGACAAAAGAGTACTGGTTGTGTAAGACCATCGATCCAATAGGGGATATACCGTTTAGAGTGTCCGACTGCCGACCGTTCCTCTAACCGGTGATACTGGACTGTACAGAGTGTCTGTCAAGTCTTCCGTTGGGTTGGGTTGGGTTGGGTTGGGTTAGGTTGCTTGGCCACCCCCAGCAAATGTGTGTGTGTGTATATATATATATACTGTATGTGTAAATAGACAGCAGAACAGCTCCGTTTATTCACAACCCTTCTTCTTCTTCTTCTTCTTCTTCTTCTTCTTCTGTGTACAGAGTCTGCGTACTGCACCAAAGCCCATGACCATGGCGTGCCCTGTCCCCGTGTACACGGTGGTGGATAAAGTGTTGGAAGAAATGCTGAAGGTGGAAGCGGACAAAGCCCGCAGCCCGGGCTCGATCGAGTGGACTTCGCGCGTCCAGATGTTGGAGGCGTACAAGCACGACGTAGCAGAGAGACACCGGTGTATCGGAGGTTATCTGGATCGCTTACTTCCAGAAGATTCGCACGTCCCTCTCCTCTGGTCTTACTATCAAAGTAAGATGAATCCGGTCGAGTTGATGCACAAAGTCATCGATCGCTACCTCGAGAGCGAGGAAAGCGCAATGAAATTCCTACGGGTCTTATTTCAGGTGGACGAGCACTTGTACGCAGAGCTGCTGGAACGCGGACCCCGGGGGAAGTTTGGTGAGTGTTGTGTTGTGTGCTGCTACTGAGCTCATTAATCGGGGCCTGGATGGAATACGATCAGCCACACGCCGTTTGACTAAAGTCTAAAATAATATTTCTGCACGTTTGTTTGTTTGTTTGTTTGTACGTACGGTCTCTTTCAGTCAGGAGAGATCCTCCCCTTGTGGAATTGACAGAGAAGGTGCGTTCTGCGCTCGGCGACAAGGTGGCGCTTCTCAAGACCGTGACGACGACGCCGCTTTACAGGAACAAGATCGTGAACGTCAAGTGCGCCCTGGATGTACTGAAGACACACGGTCAGCTGCTTCCAGAGGAATATGCCGAGTTCGGGTTAAACGAATGCAATACCCTCGCTATGACTCGGATACTGCACAAACTGTGCAGCGACACTACCGTCCCTCGAGCCAACCGGGAGTTCATCTCGTTGGTGGTGGCCTCCTTTAACATGCACGCCTTTGACCTTCTAGGGATGTCTATGAAAGATGTGCTAGTGTTTGTCAAGTAAAAAAAAAAAAGAAATGAATAAAATCTCACTGTACTAATCTACATGTCATGATGTCGATGTGTGTTACAAATGAAATAAAACTATATTGTTGAACTGAAGAAACTTGACTGGTTGCGTCATTTGGACAGTATAAAATCAGTCTCAGCAGACAGAGATATCTCAGTCTCAGCATTCTGTCTCTCATTCAGAGAGCTTAATTCTACTCTTGGACGTGTTTTCGTCTGTTATAATGGACAAGTTTGTCGAGACCAAGTTGAGAGAGTGGGGTTTTGAGCGTCATATCCCAAACTTTACATCTGAAGAGATTGACACACAAACGTTCCTGAGTCTGACAGAGGAAAGCAACAGACCCTTGCTGAACAAGTTGTGCGGAAAGATCGGACCCTCTGCATTGCTTAGAAAACGTATCCAACGCTTCAAAATGGAAAGCGACGGGCATGACAATGACATGAATACAGAAGACTGAGGAGGTAAGACTCAGAGTAACAACCTGTGTTTGTGATGTGTAATTGTTACCCTCGATCCTTGATCGTAAAACAAGTCATCTCCGTATTTTATTTTTTTTTTTATTTTTATTTTTTATTTTTTTACTACAGCTCCCAGCTCTAAGAAGCCTCTCGGGTCGCCCTAAGAAGCCTCTCGGGTCGCCCTAAGAAAGCCACTCGGGCCGTGCTGAGAAGCCACTCGTGTCTCAAGTATTGTGTAATGTGATGTGATGTGATGTGCTTTGCTGAACTGAATAAAAACAAAAAAACTCTACCACTTTTGGCCTCGTATTTTATTCTTCAGTGTTCTTCTTCTTCTTCTTCAAACACAGGGGAAACTTTGGTATCTGGAGAGGAATTGAACTGGGGAGGTTGGGTGCCTGGAGATCAGATGATGGGGGGGGGGGGGAATTTGGGTGATGGCAAACTTTGGGTCTCACACTACAGCTCCCAGCTCTAAGAAGCCTCTCGGGTCGCCCTAAGAAGCCTCTCGTGTCTCAAGTATTATGTGATGTGATGTGATGTGATGTGATGTGCTTTGCTGAACTGAATAAAAGCAAAACTCTTTGGCCTCGTATTTTATTCTTCAGTGTTCTTCTTCTTCTTCTTCAAACACAGGGGAAACTTTGGCATCTGGAGATAATTTAACCGGGGAGGTCGGGTGCCTGGAGATCAGAGGAAGGGGGGAGAATTTGGGTGATGGCAAAGTTTGAGTCTCACTGGAAAATGGTCAAAAAAATGTAGACGGGATAAAAAGGGGTGGGGGGGGGGGGGGGGTCTTTTTAAAATCCACATCCGAACCTGTCCAGGTCCACAAGGCCGTGTGCAGGTCCACAAGGCCGTGTGCAGCCTGTGTGTATTGGCTGAGAACTTTTCTGTTGCGTTTTCAAGCACCCTTCTACTTTCTCGGCCACCAGATGTCGCTGTGTGTCATGTCATTCGGTTTACCAGGGACGTTGGGTGTCAAAAGGGTGACAAAAGGCAGAGGGGGGGTGGGGGTAATGGCCGCCTCTGCCAGACACACCACGTGGTAATTATTAAGGGGGGGTGGGTCACCCCGACCCGAAGGGGGGTGACAAAAGGCAGAGGGGGGGTGGGGGTAATGGCCGCCTCTGCCAGACACACCACGTGGTAATTATTAAGGGGGGGGTGGGTCACCCCGACCCGAAGGGGGGTGACAAAAGGCAGAGGGGGGGTGGGGGTAATGGCCGCCTCTGCCGGACACACCACGTGGTAATTATTAAGGGGGGGGGGGGGTGGGTCACCCTGACCCGAAGGGCAACCAACGGTCGTTGACAGTCGTTTGGGAGACGCGCGGTCATTATTACGGGTGGGGGGGGGGGGGGGGGGGGGCATTGGAGGGTCCCTGGAGATCAGAGGCAGTGTGACAGATGTGTTTTATTCATGCGCTACCACTCATCTACTGTCAACGGTCGTGCGTGACAAAAGGCAGAGGGGGTAATAGCGGCCTCTACCGGACACACGCGGTAATCATTAAGGGGGAGGGCCACCCTGACCCGAAGGGCAACGCAAGGGTTAAAGAAAAAAATGGCCTTTTTCATGAAAACGTTGGCGGATTTTTTCAATAGCTTCCAGGTCTTTGGACCGATTGACTCGAAATTTCTCCCAGACGTGGTCCTATACTGGCTGAACGAGACACAGCAGTCCGCATTGGATTCGGGTGAAATTTGTATTTTTGGCGAATATTTTAAAGAAAAAATGGCCTTTTTCATGAAAACGTCGGCCGATTTTTTCAATAGCTTCCAGGTCTTTGGACCGATTGACTCGAAATTTCTCCCAGACGTGGTCCTATACTGGCTGAACGAGACACAGCAGTCCGCATTGGATTCGGGTGAAATTTGTATTTTTGGCGAATATTTTAAAGAAAAAAATGGCCTTTTTCATGAAAACGTCGGCCAATTTTTTCAATAGCTTCCAGGTCTTTGGACCGATTGACTCGAAATTTCTCCCAGACGTGGTCCTATACTGGCTGAACGAGACACAGCAGTCCGCATTGGATTCGGGTGAAATTTGTATTTTTGGCGAATATTTTAGTGAGAGGGACAATGTTTCATGAGGCTGGCTTAAGGCTGAGGCTAGGGTTAGGGTTAGGGTTATGGGGCTAGGGTTAGGGTTACGGTCGTCTTTTGACCGATTGACTCGAAATATCACACGCATGTCCTCCTCACTGGTGGAATGAGGCTCGCCGGTTTTGGTTGGATTCTGGTGGAATTTGTATTTTTGGTGAATATTTTAAAGAAAAAAATGGCCTTTTTCATGAAAACGTTGGCCGATTTTTTCAATAGCTTCCAGGTCTTTGGACCGATTGACTCGAAATTTCTCCCAGACGTGGTCCTATACTGGCTGAACGAGACACAGCAGTCCGCATTGGATTCGGGTGAAATTTGTATTTTTGGCGAATATTTTAAAGAAAAAAATGGCCTTTTTCATGAAAACGTCGGCCAATTTTTTCAATAGCTTCCAGGTCTTTGGACCGATTGACTCGAAATTTCTCCCAGACGTGGTCCTATACTGGCTGAACGAGACACAGCAGTCCGCATTGGATTCGGGTGAAATTTGTATTTTTGGCGAATATTTTAGTGAGAGGGACAATGTTTCATGAGGCTGGCTTAAGGCTGAGGCTAGGGTTAGGGTTAGGGTTAGGGTTATGGGGCTAGGGTTAGGGTTATGGGGCTAGGGTTAGGGTTACGGTCGTCTTTTGACCGATTGACTCGAAATTGCACACGCATGTCCTCCTCACTGGTGGAATGAGGCTCACCGGTTTTGGTTGGATTCTGGTGGAATTTGTATTTTTGGTGAATATTTTAAAGAAAAAAATGGCCTTTTTCATGAAAACGTCGGCCGATTTTTTCAATAGCTTCCAGGTCTTTGGACAGATTGACTCGAAATTTCTCCCAGACGTGGTCCTATACTTGCTGAACGAGACACAGCAGTCCGCATTGGATTCGGGTGAAATTTGTATTTTTGGCGAATATTTTTAAGAAAAAAATGGCCTTTTTCATGAAAACGTCGGCCAATTTTTTCAATAGCTTCCAGGTCTTTGGACCGATTGACTCGAAATTTCTCCCAGACGTGGTCCTATACTGGCTGAACGAGACACAGCAGTCCGCATTGGATTCGGGTGAAATTTGTATTTTTGGCGAATATTTTAGTGAGAGGGACAATGTTTCATGAGGCTGGCTTAAGGCTGAGGCTAGGGTTAGGGTTAGGGTTATGGGGCTAGGGTTAGGGTTATGGGGCTAGGGTTAGGGTTACGGTCGTCTTTTGACCGATTGACTCGAAATTGCACACGCATGTCCTCCTCACTGGTGGAATGAGGCTCACCGGTTTTGGTTGGATTCTGGTGGAATTTGTATTTTTGGTGAATATTTTAAAGAAAAAAATGGCCTTTTTCATGAAAACGTCGGCCGATTTTTTCAATAGCTTCCAGGTCTTTGGACAGATTGACTCGAAATTTCTCCCAGACGTGGTCCTATACTTGCTGAACGAGACACAGCAGTCCGCATTGGATTCGGGTGAAATTTGTATTTTTGGCGAATATTTTTAAGAAAAAAATGGCCTTTTTCATGAAAACGTCGGCCAATTTTTTCAATAGCTTCCAGGTCTTTGGACCGATTGACTCGAAATTTCTCCCAGACGTGGTCCTATACTGGCTGAACGAGACACAGCAGTCCGCATTGGATTCGGGTGAAATTTGTATTTTTGGCGAATATTTTAGTGAGAGGGACAATGTTTCATGAGGCTGGCTTAAGGCTGAGGCTAGGGTTAGGGTTAGGGTTAGGGTTATGGGGCTAGGGTTAGGGTTACGGTCGTCTTTTGACCGATTGACTCGAAATATCACACGCATGTCCTCCTCACTGGTGGAATGAGGCTCGCCGGTTTTGGTTGGATTCTGGTGGAATTTGTATTTTTGGTGAATATTTTAAAGAAAAAAATGGCCTTTTTCATGAAAACGTTGGCCGATTTTTTCAATAGCTTCCAGGTCTTTGGACCGATTGACTCGAAATTTCTCCCAGACGTGGTCCTATACTGGCTGAACGAGACACAGCAGTCCGCATTGGATTCGGGTGAAATTTGTATTTTTGGCGAATATTTTAAAGAAAAAAATGGCCTTTTTCATGAAAACGTCGGCCAATTTTTTCAATAGCTTCCAGGTCTTTGGACCGATTGACTCGAAATTTCTCCCAGACGTGGTCCTATACTGGCTGAACGAGACACAGCAGTCCGCATTGGATTCGGGTGAAATTTGTATTTTTGGCGAATATTTTAGTGAGAGGGACAATGTTTCATGAGGCTGGCTTAAGGCTGAGGCTAGGGTTAGGGTTAGGGTTATGGGGCTAGGGTTAGGGTTATGGGGCTAGGGTTAGGGTTACGGTCGTCTTTTGACCGATTGACTCGAAATTGCACACGCATGTCCTCCTCACTGGTGGAATGAGGCTCACCGGTTTTGGTTGGATTCTGGTGGAATTTGTATTTTTGGTGAATATTTTAAAGAAAAAAATGGCCTTTTTCATGAAAACGTCGGCCGATTTTTTCAATAGCTTCCAGGTCTTTGGACAGATTGACTCGAAATTTCTCCCAGACGTGGTCCTATACTTGCTGAACGAGACACAGCAGTCCGCATTGGATTCGGGTGAAATTTGTATTTTTGGCGAATATTTTTAAGAAAAAAATTGCCTTTTTCATGAAAACGTCGGCCAATTTTTTCAATAGCTTCCAGGTCTTTGGACCGATTGACTCGAAATTTCTCCCAGACGTGGTCCTATACTGGCTGAACGAGACACAGCAGTCCGCATTGGATTCGGGTGAAATTTGTATTTTTGGCGAATATTTTAGTGAGAGGGACAATGTTTCATGAGGCTGGCTTAAGGCTGAGGCTAGGGTTAGGGTTAGGGTTAGGGTTATGGGGCTAGGGTTAGGGTTACGGTCGTCTTTTGACCGATTGACTCGAAATTGCACACGCATGTCCTCCTCACTGGTGGAATGAGGCTCACCGGTTTTGGTTGGATTCTGGTGGAATTTGTATTTTTGGTGAATATTTTAAAGAAAAAAATGGCCTTTTTCATGAAAACGTCGGCCGATTTTTTCAATAGCTTCCAGGTCTTTGGACAGATTGACTCGAAATTTCTCCCAGACGTGGTCCTATACTTGCTGAACGAGACACAGCAGTCCGCATTGGATTCGGGTGAAATTTGTATTTTTGGCGAATATTTTAAAGAAAAAAATGGGCTTTTTCATGAAAACGTCTGCCGATTTTTTCAATAGCTTCCAGGTCTTTGGACTGATTGACTCGAAATTTCTCCCAGACGTGGTCCTATACTGGCTGAACGAAACACAGCAGTCCCCATTGGATTCGGGTGAAATTTGTATTTTTGGCGAATATTTTAAAGAAAAAATGGCCTTTTTCATGAAAACGTCGGCCGATTTTTTCAATAGCTTCCAGGTCTTTGGACCGATTGACTCGAAATTTCTCCCAGACGTGGTCCTATACTGGCTGAACGAGACACAGCAGTCCGCATTGGATTCGGGTGAAATTTGTATTTTTGGCGAATATTTTAGTGAGAGAGACAATGTTTCATGAGGCTGGCTTAAGGCTGAGGCTAGGGTTAGGGTTAGGGTTAGGGTTATGGGGTTAGGGTTAGGGCTACGGGGCTAGGGTTAGGGTTACGGTCGTCTTTTGACCGATTGACTCGAAATTGCACACGCATGTCCTCCTCACTGGTGGAATGAGGCTTGCCGGTTTTGGTTGGATTCTGGTGGAATTTGTATTTTTGGTGAATATTTTAAAGAAAAAAATGGCCTTTTTCATGAAAACGTCGGCCGATTTTTTCAATAGCTTCCAGGTCTTTGGACAGATTGACTCGAAATTTCTCCCAGACGTGGTCCTATACTTGCTGAACGAGACACAGCAGTCCGCATTGGATTCGGGTGAAATTTATATTTTTGGCGAATATTTTAAAGAAAAAATGGCCTTTTTCATGAAAACGTCGGCCAATTTTTTCAATAGCTTCCAGGTCTTTGCACCGATTGACTCGAAATTTCTCCCAGACGTGGTCCTATACTGGCTGAACGAGACAAAGCAGTCCGCATTGGATTCGGGTGAAATTTGTATTTTTGGCGAATATTTTAGTGAGAGGGACAATGTTTCATGAGGCTGGCTTAAGGCTGAGGCTAGGGTTAGGGTTAGGGTTAGGGTTATGGGGTTAGGGTTAGGGTTACGGGGCTAGGGTTAGGGTTACGGTCGTCTTTTGACCGATTGACTCGAAATTGCACACGCATGTCCTCCTCACTGGTGGAATGAGGCTCGCCGGTTTTGGTTGGATTCGGGTGAAATTTGTATTTTTGGCGAATATTTTTAAGAAAAAAATGGCCTTTTTCATGAAAACGTCGGCCAATTTTTTCAATAGCTTCCAGGTCTTTGGACCGATTGACTCGAAATTTCTCCCAGACGTGGTCCTATACTGGCTGAACGAGACACAGCAGTCCGCATTGGATTCGGGTGAAATTTGTATTTTTGGCGAATATTTTAGTGAGAGGGACAATGTTTCATGAGGCTGGCTTAAGGCTGAGGCTAGGGTTAGGGTTAGGGTTAGGGTTATGGGGCTAGGGTTAGGGTTACGGTCGTCTTTTGACCGATTGACTCGAAATATCACACGCATGTCCTCCTCACTGGTGGAATGAGGCTCGCCGGTTTTGGTTGGATTCTGGTGGAATTTGTATTTTTGGTGAATATTTTAAAGAAAAAAATGGCCTTTTTCATGAAAACGTTGGCCGATTTTTTCAATAGCTTCCAGGTCTTTGGACCGATTGACTCGAAATTTCTCCCAGACGTGGTCCTATACTGGCTGAACGAGACACAGCAGTCCGCATTGGATTCGGGTGAAATTTGTATTTTTGGCGAATATTTTAAAGAAAAAAATGGCCTTTTTCATGAAAACGTCGGCCAATTTTTTCAATAGCTTCCAGGTCTTTGGACCGATTGACTCGAAATTTCTCCCAGACGTGGTCCTATACTGGCTGAACGAGACACAGCAGTCCGCATTGGATTCGGGTGAAATTTGTATTTTTGGCGAATATTTTAGTGAGAGGGACAATGTTTCATGAGGCTGGCTTAAGGCTGAGGCTAGGGTTAGGGTTAGGGTTATGGGGCTAGGGTTAGGGTTATGGGGCTAGGGTTAGGGTTACGGTCGTCTTTTGACCGATTGACTCGAAATTGCACACGCATGTCCTCCTCACTGGTGGAATGAGGCTCACCGGTTTTGGTTGGATTCTGGTGGAATTTGTATTTTTGGTGAATATTTTAAAGAAAAAAATGGCCTTTTTCATGAAAACGTCGGCCGATTTTTTCAATAGCTTCCAGGTCTTTGGACAGATTGACTCGAAATTTCTCCCAGACGTGGTCCTATACTTGCTGAACGAGACACAGCAGTCCGCATTGGATTCGGGTGAAATTTGTATTTTTGGCGAATATTTTTAAGAAAAAAATTGCCTTTTTCATGAAAACGTCGGCCAATTTTTTCAATAGCTTCCAGGTCTTTGGACCGATTGACTCGAAATTTCTCCCAGACGTGGTCCTATACTGGCTGAACGAGACACAGCAGTCCGCATTGGATTCGGGTGAAATTTGTATTTTTGGCGAATATTTTAGTGAGAGGGACAATGTTTCATGAGGCTGGCTTAAGGCTGAGGCTAGGGTTAGGGTTAGGGTTAGGGTTATGGGGCTAGGGTTAGGGTTACGGTCGTCTTTTGACCGATTGACTCGAAATTGCACACGCATGTCCTCCTCACTGGTGGAATGAGGCTCACCGGTTTTGGTTGGATTCTGGTGGAATTTGTATTTTTGGTGAATATTTTAAAGAAAAAAATGGCCTTTTTCATGAAAACGTCGGCCGATTTTTTCAATAGCTTCCAGGTCTTTGGACAGATTGACTCGAAATTTCTCCCAGACGTGGTCCTATACTTGCTGAACGAGACACAGCAGTCCGCATTGGATTCGGGTGAAATTTGTATTTTTGGCGAATATTTTAAAGAAAAAAATGGGCTTTTTCATGAAAACGTCTGCCGATTTTTTCAATAGCTTCCAGGTCTTTGGACTGATTGACTCGAAATTTCTCCCAGACGTGGTCCTATACTGGCTGAACGAAACACAGCAGTCCCCATTGGATTCGGGTGAAATTTGTATTTTTGGCGAATATTTTAAAGAAAAAATGGCCTTTTTCATGAAAACGTCGGCCGATTTTTTCAATAGCTTCCAGGTCTTTGGACCGATTGACTCGAAATTTCTCCCAGACGTGGTCCTATACTGGCTGAACGAGACACAGCAGTCCGCATTGGATTCGGGTGAAATTTGTATTTTTGGCGAATATTTTAGTGAGAGAGACAATGTTTCATGAGGCTGGCTTAAGGCTGAGGCTAGGGTTAGGGTTAGGGTTAGGGTTATGGGGTTAGGGTTAGGGCTACGGGGCTAGGGTTAGGGTTACGGTCGTCTTTTGACCGATTGACTCGAAATTGCACACGCATGTCCTCCTCACTGGTGGAATGAGGCTTGCCGGTTTTGGTTGGATTCTGGTGGAATTTGTATTTTTGGTGAATATTTTAAAGAAAAAAATGGCCTTTTTCATGAAAACGTCGGCCGATTTTTTCAATAGCTTCCAGGTCTTTGGACAGATTGACTCGAAATTTCTCCCAGACGTGGTCCTATACTTGCTGAACGAGACACAGCAGTCCGCATTGGATTCGGGTGAAATTTATATTTTTGGCGAATATTTTAAAGAAAAAATGGCCTTTTTCATGAAAACGTCGGCCAATTTTTTCAATAGCTTCCAGGTCTTTGCACCGATTGACTCGAAATTTCTCCCAGACGTGGTCCTATACTGGCTGAACGAGACAAAGCAGTCCGCATTGGATTCGGGTGAAATTTGTATTTTTGGCGAATATTTTAGTGAGAGGGACAATGTTTCATGAGGCTGGCTTAAGGCTGAGGCTAGGGTTAGGGTTAGGGTTAGGGTTATGGGGTTAGGGTTAGGGTTACGGGGCTAGGGTTAGGGTTACGGTCGTCTTTTGACCGATTGACTCGAAATTGCACACGCATGTCCTCCTCACTGGTGGAATGAGGCTCGCCGGTTTTGGTTGGATTCTGGTGGAATTTGTATTTTTGGTGAATATTTTAAAGAAAAAAATGGCCTTTTTCATGAAAACGTTGGCCGATTTTTTCAATAGCTTCCAGGTCTTTGGACCGATTGACTCGAAATTTCTCCCAGACGTGGTCCTATACTGGCTGAACGAGACACAGCAGTCCGCATTGGATTCGGGTGAAATTTGTATTTTTGGCGAATATTTTAGTGAGAGGGACAATGTTTCATGAGGCTGGCTTAAGGCTGAGGCTAGGGTTAGGGTTAGGGTTAGGGTTATGGTGCTAGGGTTAGGGTTACGGTCGTCTTTTGACCGATTGACTCGAAATATCACACGCATGTCCTCCTCACTGGTGGAATGAGGCTCGCCGGTTTTGGTTGGATTCTGGTGGAATTTGTAATTTTGGTGAATATTTTAAAGAAAAAAATGGCCTTTTTCATGAAAACGTCGGCCGATTTTTTGAATAGCTTCCAGGTCTTTGGACCGATTGACTCGAAATTTCTCCCAGACGTGGTCCTATACTGGCTGAACGAGACACAGCAGTCCGCATTGGATTCGGGTGAAATTTGTATTTTTGGCGAATATTTTAGTGAGAGGGACAATGTTTCATGAGGCTGGCTTAAGGCTGAGGCTAGGGTTAGGGTTAGGGTTAGGGTTATGGGGTTAGGGTTAGGGTTACGGGGCTAGGGTTAGGGTTACGGTCGTCTTTTGACCGATTGACTCGAAATTGCACACGCATGTCCTCCTCACTGGTGGAATGAGGCTCGCCGGTTTTGGTTGGATTCTGGTGGAATTTGTATTTTTGGTGAATATTTTAAAGAAAAAAATGGCCTTTTTCATGAAAACGTTGGCCGATTTTTTCAATAGCTTCCAGGTCTTTGGACCGATTGACTCGAAATTTCTCCCAGACGTGGTCCTATACTGGCTGAACGAGACACAGCAGTCCGCATTGGATTCGGGTGAAATTTGTATTTTTGGCGAATATTTTAGTGAGAGGGACAATGTTTCATGAGGCTGGCTTAAGGCTGAGGCTAGGGTTAGGGTTAGGGTTAGGGTTATGGTGCTAGGGTTAGGGTTACGGTCGTCTTTTGACCGATTGACTCGAAATATCACACGCATGTCCTCCTCACTGGTGGAATGAGGCTCGCCGGTTTTGGTTGGATTCTGGTGGAATTTGTAATTTTGGTGAATATTTTAAAGAAAAAAATGGCCTTTTTCATGAAAACGTCGGCCGATTTTTTGAATAGCTTCCAGGTCTTTGGACCGATTGACTCGAAATTTCTCCCAGACGTGGTCCTATACTGGCTGAACGAGACACAGCAGTCCGCATTGGATTCGGGTGAAATTTGTATTTTTGGCGAATATTTTAGTGAGAGGGACAATGTTTCATGAGGCTGGCTTAAGGCTGAGGCTAGGGTTAGGGTTAGGGTTAGGGTTATGGGGCTAGGGTTAGGGTTATGGGGCTAGGGTTAGGGTTACGGTCGTCTTTTGACCGATTGACTCGAAATTGCACACGCATGTCCTCCTCACTGGTGGAATGAGGCTCACCGGTTTTGGTTGGATTCTGGTGGAATTTGTATTTTTGGTGAATATTTTAAAGAAAAAAATGGCCTTTTTCATGAAAACGTCGGCCCATTTTTTCAATAGCTTCCAGGTCTTTGGACAGATTGACTCGAAATTTCTCCCAGACGTGGTCCTATACTTGCTGAACGAGACACAGCAGTCCGCATTGGATTCGGGTGAAATTTGTATTTTTGGCGAATATTTTTAAGAAAAAAATTGCCTTTTTCATGAAAACGTCGGCCAATTTTTTCAATAGCTTCCAGGTCTTTGGACCGATTGACTCGAAATTTCTCCCAGACGTGGTCCTATACTGGCTGAACGAGACACAGCAGTCCGCATTGGATTCGGGTGAAATTTGTATTTTTGGCGAATATTTTAGTGAGAGGGACAATGTTTCATGAGGCTGGCTTAAGGCTGAGGCTAGGGTTAGGGTTAGGGTTAGGGTTATAGGTCTAGGGTTAGGGTTACGGTCGTCTTTTGACCGATTGACTCGAAATTGCACACGCATGTCCTCCTCACTGGTGGAATGAGGCTCACCGGTTTTGGTTGGATTCTGGTGGAATTTGTATTTTTGGTGAATATTTTAAAGAAAAAAATGGCCTTTTTCATGAAAACGTCGGCCGATTTTTTCAATAGCTTCCAGGTCTTTGGACAGATTGACTCGAAATTTCTCCCAGACGTGGTCCTATACTTGCTGAACGAGACACAGCAGTCCGCATTGGATTCGGGTGAAATTTGTATTTTTGGCGAATATTTTAAAGAAAAAAATGGGCTTTTTCATGAAAACGTCTGCCGATTTTTTCAATAGCTTCCAGGTCTTTGGACTGATTGACTCGAAATTTCTCCCAGACGTGGTCCTATACTGGCTGAACGAAACACAGCAGTCCCCATTGGATTCGGGTGAAATTTGTATTTTTGGCGAATATTTTAAAGAAAAAATGGCCTTTTTCATGAAAACGTCGGCCGATTTTTTCAATAGCTTCCAGGTCTTTGGACCGATTGACTCGAAATTTCTCCCAGACGTGGTCCTATACTGGCTGAACGAGACACAGCAGTCCGCATTGGATTCGGGTGAAATTTGTATTTTTGGCGAATATGTTAGTGAGAGAGACAATGTTTCATGAGGCTGGCTTAAGGCTGAGGCTAGGGTTAGGGTTAGGGTTAGGGTTATGGGGCTAGGGTTAGGGTTACGGTCGTCTTTTGACCGATTGACTCGAAATTGCACACGCATGTCCTCCTCACTGGTGGAATGAGGCTCGCCGGTTTTGGTTGGATTCCGGTGGAATTTGTATTTTTGGTGAATATTTTAAAGAAAAAAATGGCCTTTTTCATGAAAACGTCGGCCGATTTTTTCAATAGCTTCCAGGTCTTTGGACCGATTGACTCGAAATTTCTCCCAGACGTGGTCCTATACTGGCTGAACGAGACACAGCAGTCCCCATTGGATTCGGGTGAAATTTGTATTTTTGGCGAATATTTTAAAGAAAAAATGGCCTTTTTCATGAAAACGTCGGCCGATTTTTTCAATAGCTTCCAGGTCTTTGGACCGATTGACTCGAAATTTCTCCCAGACGTGGTCCTATACTGGCTGAACGAGACACAGCAGTCCCCATTGGATTCGGGTGAAATTTGTATTTTTGGCGAATATTTTAGTGAGAGGGACAATGTTTCATGAGGCTGGCTTAAGGCTGAGGCTAGGGTTAGGGTTATGGGGCTAGGGTTAGGGTTACGGTCGTCTTTTGACCGATTGACTCGAAATTGCACACGCATGTCCTCCTCACTGGTGGAATGAGGCTCGCCGGTTTTGGTTGGATTCCGGTGGAATTTGTATTTTTGGTGAATATTTTAAAGAAAAAAATGACCTTTTTCATGAAAACGTTGGCCGATTTTTTCAATAGCTTCCAGGTCTTTGGACCGATTGACTCGAAATTTCTCCCAGACGTGGTCCTATACTGGCTGAACGAGACACAGCAGTCCCCATTGGATTCGGGTGAAATTTGTTTTTTTGGCGAATATTTTAAAGAAAAAATGGCCTTTTTCATGAAAACGTCGGCCGATTTTTTCAATAGCTTCCAGGTCTTTGGACCGATTGACTCGAAATTTCTCCCAGACGTGGTCCTATACTGGCTGAACGAAACACAGCAGTCCCCATTGGATTCGGGTGAAATTTGTATTTTTGGCGAATATTTTAAAGAAAAAATGGCCTTTTTCATGAAAACGTCGGCCGATTTTTTCAATAGCTTCCAGGTCTTTGGACCGATTGACTCGAAATTTCTCCCAGACGTGGTCCTATACTGGCTGAACGAGACACAGCAGTCCGCATTGGATTCGGGTGAAATTTGTATTTTTGGCGAATATTTTAGTGAGAGGGACAATGTTTCATGAGGCTGGCTTAAGGCTGAGGCTAGGATTAGGGTTAGGGTTACGGGGCTAGGGTTAGGGTTACGGTCGTCTTTTGACCGATTGACTCGAAATTGCACACGCATGTCCTCCTCACTGGTGGAATGAGGCTCGCCGGTTTTGGTTGGATTCTGGTGGAATTTGTATTTTTGGTGAATATTTTAAAGAAAAAAATGGGCTTTTTCATGAAAACGTCGGCCAATTTTTTCAATAGCTTCCAGGTCTTTGGACCGATTGACTCGAAATTTCTCCCAGACGTGGTCCTATACTGGCTGAACGAGACACAGCAGTCCGCATTGGATTCGGGTGAAATTTGTATTTTTGGCGAATATTTTAGTGAGAGAGACAATGTTTCATGAGGCTGGCTTAAGGCTGAGGCTAGGGTTAGGGTTAGGGTTAGGGTTATGGGGTTAGGGTTAGGGCTACGGGGCTAGGGTTAGGGTTACGGTCGTCTTTTGACCGATTGACTCGAAATTGCACACGCATGTCCTCCTCACTGGTGGAATGAGGCTTGCCGGTTTTGGTTGGATTCTGGTGGAATTTGTATTTTTGGTGAATATTTTAAAGAAAAAAATGGCCTTTTTCATGAAAACGTCGGCCGATTTTTTCAATAGCTTCCAGGTCTTTGGACAGATTGACTCGAAATTTCTCCCAGACGTGGTCCTATACTTGCTGAACGAGACACAGCAGTCCGCATTGGATTCGGGTGAAATTTATATTTTTGGCGAATATTTTAAAGAAAAAATGGCCTTTTTCATGAAAACGTCGGCCAATTTTTTCAATAGCTTCCAGGTCTTTGCACCGATTGACTCGAAATTTCTCCCAGACGTGGTCCTATACTGGCTGAACGAGACAAAGCAGTCCGCATTGGATTCGGGTGAAATTTGTATTTTTGGCGAATATTTTAGTGAGAGGGACAATGTTTCATGAGGCTGGCTTAAGGCTGAGGCTAGGGTTAGGGTTAGGGTTAGGGTTATGGGGTTAGGGTTAGGGTTACGGGGCTAGGGTTAGGGTTACGGTCGTCTTTTGACCGATTGACTCGAAATTGCACACGCATGTCCTCCTCACTGGTGGAATGAGGCTCGCCGGTTTTGGTTGGATTCTGGTGGAATTTGTATTTTTGGTGAATATTTTAAAGAAAAAAATGGCCTTTTTCATGAAAACGTTGGCCGATTTTTTCAATAGCTTCCAGGTCTTTGGACCGATTGACTCGAAATTTCTCCCAGACGTGGTCCTATACTGGCTGAACGAGACACAGCAGTCCGCATTGGATTCGGGTGAAATTTGTATTTTTGGCGAATATTTTAGTGAGAGGGACAATGTTTCATGAGGCTGGCTTAAGGCTGAGGCTAGGGTTAGGGTTAGGGTTAGGGTTATGGTGCTAGGGTTAGGGTTACGGTCGTCTTTTGACCGATTGACTCGAAATATCACACGCATGTCCTCCTCACTGGTGGAATGAGGCTCGCCGGTTTTGGTTGGATTCTGGTGGAATTTGTAATTTTGGTGAATATTTTAAAGAAAAAAATGGCCTTTTTCATGAAAACGTCGGCCGATTTTTTGAATAGCTTCCAGGTCTTTGGACCGATTGACTCGAAATTTCTCCCAGACGTGGTCCTATACTGGCTGAACGAGACACAGCAGTCCGCATTGGATTCGGGTGAAATTTGTATTTTTGGCGAATATTTTAGTGAGAGGGACAATGTTTCATGAGGCTGGCTTAAGGCTGAGGCTAGGGTTAGGGTTAGGGTTATGGGGTTAGGGTTAGGGTTACGGGGCTAGGGTTAGGGTTACGGTCGTCTTTTGACCGATTGACTCGAAATTGCACACGCATGTCCTCCTCACTGGTGGAATGAGGCTCGCCGGTTTTGGTTGGATTCTGGTGGAATTTGTATTTTTGGTGAATATTTTAAAGAAAAAAATGGCCTTTTTCATGAAAACGTTGGCCGATTTTTTCAATAGCTTCCAGGTCTTTGGACCGATTGACTCGAAATTTCTCCCAGACGTGGTCCTATACTGGCTGAACGAGACACAGCAGTCCGCATTGGATTCGGGTGAAATTTGTATTTTTGGCGAATATTTTAGTGAGAGGGACAATGTTTCATGAGGCTGGCTTAAGGCTGAGGCTAGGGTTAGGGTTAGGGTTAGGGTTATGGTGCTAGGGTTAGGGTTACGGTCGTCTTTTGACCGATTGACTCGAAATATCACACGCATGTCCTCCTCACTGGTGGAATGAGGCTCGCCGGTTTTGGTTGGATTCTGGTGGAATTTGTAATTTTGGTGAATATTTTAAAGAAAAAAATGGCCTTTTTCATGAAAACGTCGGCCGATTTTTTGAATAGCTTCCAGGTCTTTGGACCGATTGACTCGAAATTTCTCCCAGACGTGGTCCTATACTGGCTGAACGAGACACAGCAGTCCGCATTGGATTCGGGTGAAATTTGTATTTTTGGCGAATATTTTAGTGAGAGGGACAATGTTTCATGAGGCTGGCTTAAGGCTGAGGCTAGGGTTAGGGTTAGGGTTAGGGTTATGGGGCTAGGGTTAGGGTTATGGGGCTAGGGTTAGGGTTACGGTCGTCTTTTGACCGATTGACTCGAAATTGCACACGCATGTCCTCCTCACTGGTGGAATGAGGCTCACCGGTTTTGGTTGGATTCTGGTGGAATTTGTATTTTTGGTGAATATTTTAAAGAAAAAAATGGCCTTTTTCATGAAAACGTCGGCCCATTTTTTCAATAGCTTCCAGGTCTTTGGACAGATTGACTCGAAATTTCTCCCAGACGTGGTCCTATACTTGCTGAACGAGACACAGCAGTCCGCATTGGATTCGGGTGAAATTTGTATTTTTGGCGAATATTTTTAAGAAAAAAATTGCCTTTTTCATGAAAACGTCGGCCAATTTTTTCAATAGCTTCCAGGTCTTTGGACCGATTGACTCGAAATTTCTCCCAGACGTGGTCCTATACTGGCTGAACGAGACACAGCAGTCCGCATTGGATTCGGGTGAAATTTGTATTTTTGGCGAATATTTTAGTGAGAGGGACAATGTTTCATGAGGCTGGCTTAAGGCTGAGGCTAGGGTTAGGGTTAGGGTTAGGGTTATAGGGCTAGGGTTAGGGTTACGGTCGTCTTTTGACCGATTGACTCGAAATTGCACACGCATGTCCTCCTCACTGGTGGAATGAGGCTCACCGGTTTTGGTTGGATTCTGGTGGAATTTGTATTTTTGGTGAATATTTTAAAGAAAAAAATGGCCTTTTTCATGAAAACGTCGGCCGATTTTTTCAATAGCTTCCAGGTCTTTGGACAGATTGACTCGAAATTTCTCCCAGACGTGGTCCTATACTTGCTGAACGAGACACAGCAGTCCGCATTGGATTCGGGTGAAATTTGTATTTTTGGCGAATATTTTAAAGAAAAAAATGGGCTTTTTCATGAAAACGTCTGCCGATTTTTTCAATAGCTTCCAGGTCTTTGGACTGATTGACTCGAAATTTCTCCCAGACGTGGTCCTATACTGGCTGAACGAAACACAGCAGTCCCCATTGGATTCGGGTGAAATTTGTATTTTTGGCGAATATTTTAAAGAAAAAATGGCCTTTTTCATGAAAACGTCGGCCGATTTTTTCAATAGCTTCCAGGTCTTTGGACCGATTGACTCGAAATTTCTCCCAGACGTGGTCCTATACTGGCTGAACGAAACACAGCAGTCCCCATTGGATTCGGGTGAAATTTGTATTTTTGGCGAATATTTTAAAGAAAAAATGGCCTTTTTCATGAAAACGTCGGCCGATTTTTTCAATAGCTTCCAGGTCTTTGGACCGATTGACTCGAAATTTCTCCCAGACGTGGTCCTATACTGGCTGAACGAGACACAGCAGTCCGCATTGGATTCGGGTGAAATTTGTATTTTTGGCGAATATGTTAGTGAGAGAGACAATGTTTCATGAGGCTGGCTTAAGGCTGAGGCTAGGGTTAGGGTTAGGGTTAGGGTTATGGGGCTAGGGTTAGGGTTACGGTCGTCTTTTGACCGATTGACTCGAAATTGCACACGCATGTCCTCCTCACTGGTGGAATGAGGCTCGCCGGTTTTGGTTGGATTCCGGTGGAATTTGTATTTTTGGTGAATATTTTAAAGAAAAAAATGGCCTTTTTCATGAAAACGTCGGCCGATTTTTTCAATAGCTTCCAGGTCTTTGGACCGATTGACTCGAAATTTCTCCCAGACGTGGTCCTATACTGGCTGAACGAGACACAGCAGTCCCCATTGGATTCGGGTGAAATTTGTATTTTTGGCGAATATTTTAAAGAAAAAATGGCCTTTTTCATGAAAACGTCGGCCGATTTTTTCAATAGCTTCCAGGTCTTTGGACCGATTGACTCGAAATTTCTCCCAGACGTGGTCCTATACTGGCTGAACGAGACACAGCAGTCCCCATTGGATTCGGGTGAAATTTGTATTTTTGGCGAATATTTTAGTGAGAGGGACAATGTTTCATGAGGCTGGCTTAAGGCTGAGGCTAGGGTTAGGGTTATGGGGCTAGGGTTAGGGTTACGGTCGTCTTTTGACCGATTGACTCGAAATTGCACACGCATGTCCTCCTCACTGGTGGAATGAGGCTCGCCGGTTTTGGTTGGATTCCGGTGGAATTTGTATTTTTGGTGAATATTTTAAAGAAAAAAATGACCTTTTTCATGAAAACGTTGGCCGATTTTTTCAATAGCTTCCAGGTCTTTGGACCGATTGACTCGAAATTTCTCCCAGACGTGGTCCTATACTGGCTGAACGAGACACAGCAGTCCCCATTGGATTCGGGTGAAATTTGTTTTTTTGGCGAATATTTTAAAGAAAAAATGGCCTTTTTCATGAAAACGTCGGCCGATTTTTTCAATAGCTTCCAGGTCTTTGGACCGATTGACTCGAAATTTCTCCCAGACGTGGTCCTATACTGGCTGAACGAAACACAGCAGTCCCCATTGGATTCGGGTGAAATTTGTATTTTTGGCGAATATTTTAAAGAAAAAATGGCCTTTTTCATGAAAACGTCGGCCGATTTTTTCAATAGCTTCCAGGTCTTTGGACCGATTGACTCGAAATTTCTCCCAGACGTGGTCCTATACTGGCTGAACGAGACACAGCAGTCCGCATTGGATTCGGGTGAAATTTGTATTTTTGGCGAATATTTTAGTGAGAGGGACAATGTTTCATGAGGCTGGCTTAAGGCTGAGGCTAGGATTAGGGTTAGGGTTACGGGGCTAGGGTTAGGGTTACGGTCGTCTTTTGACCGATTGACTCGAAATTGCACACGCATGTCCTCCTCACTGGTGGAATGAGGCTCGCCGGTTTTGGTTGGATTCTGGTGGAATTTGTATTTTTGGTGAATATTTTAAAGAAAAAAATGGCCTTTTTCATGAAAACGTCGGCCGATTTTTTCAATAGCTTCCAGGTCTTTGGACCAATTGACTCAAAATTTCTCCCAGACGTGGTCCTATACTGGCTGAACGAGACACAGCAGTCCGCATTGGATTCGGGTGAAATTTGTATTTTTGGCGAATATTTTAAAGAAAAAAATGGGCTTTTTCATGAAAACGTCGGCCAATTTTTTCAATAGCTTCCAGGTCTTTGGACCGATTGACTCGAAATTTCTCCCAGACGTGGTCCTATACTGGCTGAACGAGACACAGCAGTCCGCATTGGATTCGGGTGAAATTTGTATTTTTGGCGAATATTTTAGTGAGAGGGACAATGTTTCATGAGGCTGGCTTAAGGCTGAGGCTAGGGTTAGGGTTAGGGTTAGGGTTATGGGGTTAGGGTTAGGGTTACGGGGCTAGGGTTAGGGTTACGGTCGTCTTTTGACCGATTGACTCGAAATTGCACACGCATGTCCTCCTCACTGGTGGAATGAGGCTCGCCGGTTTTGGTTGGATTCTGGTGGAATTTGTATTTTTGGTGAATATTTTAAAGAAAAAAATGGCCTTTTTCATGAAAACGTCGGCCGATTTTTTCAATAGCTTCCAGGTCTTTGGACCGATTGACTCGAAATTTCTCCCAGACGTGGTCCTATACTGGCTGAACGAGACACAGCAGTCCGCATTGGATTCGGGTGAAATTTGTATTTTTGGCGAATATTTTAAAGAAAAAATGGCCTTTTTCATGAAAACGTCGGCCGATTTTTTCAATAGCTTCCAGGTCTTTGGACCGATTGACTCGAAATTTCTCCCAGACGTGGTCCTATACTGGCTGAACGAGACACAGCAGTCCCCATTGGATTCGGGTGAAATTTGTATTTTTGGCGAATATTTTAGTGAGAGGGACAATGTTTCATGAGGCTGGCTTAAGGCTGAGGCTAGGGTTAGGGTTATGGGGCTAGGGTTAGGGTTACGGTCGTCTTTTGACCGATTGACTCGAAATTGCACACGCATGTCCTCCTCACTGGTGGAATGAGGCTCGCCGGTTTTGGTTGGATTCTGGTGGAATTTGTATTTTTGGTGAATATTTTAAAGAAAAAAATGGCCTTTTTCATGAAAACGTCGGCCGATTTTTTCAATAGCTTCCAGGTCTTTGGACCAATTGACTCGAAATTTCTCCCAGACGTGGTCCTATACTGGCTGAACGAGACACAGCAGTCCGCATTGGATTCGGGTGAAATTTGTATTTTTGGCGAATATTTTAAAGAAAAAAATGGGCTTTTTCATGAAAACGTCGGCCAATTTTTTCAATAGCTTCCAGGTCTTTGGACCGATTGACTCGAAATTTCTCCCAGACGTGGTCCTATACTGGCTGAACGAGACACAGCAGTCCCCATTGGATTCGGGTGAAATTTGTATTTTTGGCGAATATTTTAAAGAAAAAATGGCCTTTTTCATGAAAACGTCGGCCGATTTTTTCAATAGCTTCCAGGTCTTTGGACCGATTGACTCGAAATTTCTCCCAGACGTGGTCCTATACTGGCTGAACGAGACACAGCAGTCCGCATTGGATTCGGGTGAAATTTGTATTTTTGGCGAATATTTTAGTGAGAGGGACAATGTTTCATGAGGCTGGCTTAAGGCTGAGGCTAGGATTAGGGTTAGGGTTACGGGGCTAGGGTTAGGGTTACGGTCGTCTTTTGACCGATTGACTCGAAATTGCACACGCATGTCCTCCTCACTGGTGGAATGAGGCTCGCCGGTTTTGGTTGGATTCTGGTGGAATTTGTATTTTTGGTGAATATTTTAAAGAAAAAAATCGCCTTTTTCATGAAAACGTCGGCCAATTTTTTCAATAGCTTCCAGGTCTTTGGACCGATTGACTCGAAATTTCTCCCAGACGTGGTCCTATACTGGCTGAACGAGACACAGCAGTCCGCATTGGATTCGGGTGAAATTTGTATTTTTGGCGAATATTTTAGTGAGAGGGACAATGTTTCAGGAGGCTGGCTTAAGGCTGAGGCTAGGGTTAGGGTTAGGGGGTTAGGGTTAGGGTTACGGGGCTAGGGTTAGGGTTACGGTCGTCTTTTGACCGATTGACTCGAAATTGCACACGCATGTCCTCCTCACTGGTGGAATGAGGCTCGCCGGTTTTGGTTGGATTCTGGTGGAATTTGTATTTTTGGTGAATATTTTAAAGAAAAAAATGGCCTTTTTCATGAAAACGTCGGCCGATTTTTTCAATAGCTTCCAGGTCTTTGGACCGATTGACTCGAAATTTCTCCCAGACGTGGTCCTATACTGGCTGAACGAGACACAGCAGTCCCCATTGGATTCGGGTGAAATTTGTATTTTTGGCGAATATTTTAGTGAGAGGGACAATGTTTCATGAGGCTGGCTTAAGGCTGAGGCTAGGGTTAGGGTTATGGGGCTAGGGTTAGGGTTACGGTCGTCTTTTGACCGATTGACTCGAAATTGCACACGCATGTCCTCCTCACTGGTGGAATGAGGCTCGCCGGTTTTGGTTGGATTCCGGTGGAATTTGTATTTTTGGTGAATATTTTAAAGAAAAAAATGGCCTTTTTCATGAAAACGTTGGCCGATTTTTTCAATAGCTTCCAGGTCTTTGGACCGATTGACTCGAAATTTCTCCCAGACGTGGTCCTATACTGGCTGAACGAGACACAGCAGTCCCCATTGGATTCGGGTGAAATTTGTTTTTTTGGCGAATATTTTAAAGAAAAAATGGCCTTTTTCATGAAAACGTCGGCCGATTTTTTCAATAGCTTCCAGGTCTTTGGACCGATTGACTCGAAATTTCTCCCAGACGTGGTCCTATACTGGCTGAACGAAACACAGCAGTCCCCATTGGATTCGGGTGAAATTTGTATTTTTGGCGAATATTTTAAAGAAAAAATGGCCTTTTTCATGAAAACGTCGGCCGATTTTTTCAATAGCTTCCAGGTCTTTGGACCGATTGACTCGAAATTTCTCCCAGACGTGGTCCTATACTGGCTGAACGAGACACAGCAGTCCCCATTGGATTCGGGTGAAATTTGTATTTTTGGCGAATATTTTAAAGAAAAAATGGCCTTTTTCATGAAAACGTCTGCCGATTTTTTCAATAGCTTCCAGGTCTTTGGACCGATTGACTCGAAATTTCTCCCAGACGTGGTCCTATACTGGCTGAACGAAACACAGCAGTCCCCATTGGATTCGGGTGAAATTTGTATTTTTGGCGAATATTTTAAAGAAAAAATGGCCTTTTTCATGAAAACGTCGGCCGATTTTTTCAATAGCTTCCAGGTCTTTGGACCGATTGACTCGAAATTTCTCCCAGACGTGGTCCTATACTGGCTGAACGAGACACAGCAGTCCCCATTGGATTCGGGTGAAATTTGTATTTTTGGCGAATATTTTAGTGAGAGGGACAATGTTTCATGAGGCTGGCTTAAGGCTGAGGCTAGGGTTAGGGTTAGGGTTATGGGGTTAGGGTTAGGGTTACGGGGCTAGGGTTAGGGTTACGGTCGTCTTTTGACCGATTGACTCGAAATTGCACACGCATGTCCTCCTCACTGGTGGAATGAGGCTCGCCGGTTTTGGTTGGATTCTGGTGGAATTTGTATTTTTGGTGAATATTTTAAAGAAAAAAATGGCCTTTTTCATGAAAACGTCGGCCGATTTTTTCAATAGCTTCCAGGTCTTTGGACCGATTGACTCGAAATTTCTCCCAGACGTGGTCCTATACTGGCTGAACGAGACACAGCAGTCCCCATTGGATTCGGGTGAAATTTGTATTTTTGGCGAATATTTTAAAGAAAAAATGACCTTTTTCATGAAAACGTCGGCCGATTTTTTCAATAGCTTCCAGGTCTTTGGACCGATTGACTCGAAATTTCTCCCAGACGTGGTCCTATACTGGCTGAACGAGACACAGCAGTCCGCATTGGATTCGGGTGAAATTTGTATTTTTGGCGAATATTTTAGTGAGAGGGACAATGTTTCATGAGGCTGGCTTAAGGCTGAGGCTAGGGATAGGGTTAGGGTTAGGGTTACGGGGCTAGGGTTAGGGTTACGGTTGTCTTTTGACCGATTGACTCGAAATTGCACACGCATGTCCTCCTCACTGGTGGAATGAGGCTCGCCGGTTTTGGTTGGATTCTGGTGGAATTTGTATTTTTGGTGAATATTTTAAAGAAAAAAATGGCCTTTTTCATGAAAACGTTGGCCGATTTTTTCAATAGCTTCCAGGTCTTTGGACCGATTGACTCGAAATTTCTCCCAGACGTGGTCCTATACTGGCTGAACGAGACACAGCAGTCCCCATTGGATTCGGGTGAAATTTGTATTTTTGGCGAATATTTTAAAGAAAAAATGGCCTTTTTCATGAAAACGTCGGCCGATTTTTTCAATAGCTTCCAGGTCTTTGGACCGATTGACTCGAAATTTCTCCCAGACGTGGTCCTATACTGGCTGAACGAGACACAGCAGTCCGCATTGGATTCGGGTGAAATTTGTATTTTTGGCGAATATTTTAAAGAAAAAATGGCCTTTTTCATGAAAACGTCGGCCGATTTTTTCAATAGCTTCCAGGTCTTTGGACCGATTGACTCGAAATTTCTCCCAGACGTGGTCCTATACTGGCTGAACGAGACACAGCAGTCCCCATTGGATTCGGGTGAAATTTGTATTTTTGGCGAATATTTTAAAGAAAAAATGGCCTTTTTCATGAAAACGTCTGCCGATTTTTTCAATAGCTTCCAGGTCTTTGGACCGATTGACTCGAAATTTCTCCCAGACGTGGTCCTATACTGGCTGAACGAAACACAGCAGTCCCCATTGGATTCGGGTGAAATTTGTATTTTTGGCGAATATTTTAAAGAAAAAATGGCCTTTTTCATGAAAACGTCGGCCGATTTTTTCAATAGCTTCCAGGTCTTTGGACCGATTGACTCGAAATTTCTCCCAGACGTGGTCCTATACTGGCTGAACGAGACACAGCAGTCCCCATTGGATTCGGGTGAAATTTGTATTTTTGGTGAATATTTTAAAGAAAAAATGGCCTTTTTCATGAAAACGTCGGCCGATTTTTTCAATAGCTTCCAGGTCTTTGGACCGATTGACTCGAAATTTCTCCCAGACGTGGTCCTATACTGGCTGAACGCGACACAGCAGTCCGCATTGGATTCGGGTGAAATTTGTATTTTTGGCGAATATTTTAGTGAGAGGGACAATGTTTCATGAGGCTGGCTTAAGGCTGAGGCTAGGGTTAGGGTTATGGGGCTAGGGTTAGGGTTACGGTCGTCTTTTGACCGATTGACTCGAAATTGCACACGCATGTCCTCCTCACTGGTGGAATGAGGCTCGCCGGTTTTGGTTGGATTCCGGTGGAATTTGTATTTTTGGTGAATATTTTAAAGAAAAAAATGGCCTTTTTCATGAAAACGTTGGCCGATTTTTTCAATAGCTTCCAGGTCTTTGGACCGATTGACTCGAAATTTCTCCCAGACGTGGTCCTATACTGGCTGAACGAGACACAGCAGTCCCCATTGGATTCGGGTGAAATTTGTTTTTTTGGCGAATATTTTAAAGAAAAAATGGCCTTTTTCATGAAAACGTCGGCCGATTTTTTCAATAGCTTCCAGGTCTTTGGACCGATTGACTCGAAATTTCTCCCAGACGTGGTCCTATACTGGCTGAACGAGACACAGCAGTCCGCATTGGATTCGGGTGAAATTTGTATTTTTGGCGAATATTTTAAAGAAAAAAATGGCCTTTTTCATGAAAACGTCGGCCAATTTTTTCTATAGCTTCCAGGTCTTTGGACCGATTGACTCGAAATTTCTCCCAGACGTGGTCCTATACTGGCTGAACGAGACACAGCAGTCCGCATTGGATTCGGGTGAAATTTGTATTTTTGGCGAATATTTTAGTGAGAGAGACAATGTTTCATGAGGCTGGCTTAAGGCTGAGGCTAGGGTTAGGGTTAGGGTTATGGGGTTAGGGTTAGGGTTACGGGGCTAGGGTTAGGGTTACGGTCGTCTTTTGACCGATTGACTCGAAATTGCACACGCATGTCCTCCTCACTGGTGGAATGAGGCTTGCCGGTTTTGGTTGGATTCTGGTGGAATTTGTATTTTTGGTGAATATTTTAAAGAAAAAAATGGCCTTTTTCATGAAAACGTCGGCCGATTTTTTCAATAGCTTCCAGGTCTTTGGACCGATTGACTCGAAATTTCTCCCAGACGTGGTCCTATACTGGCTGAACGAGACACAGCAGTCCGCATTGGATTCGGGTGAAATTTGTATTTTTGGCGAATATTTTAAAGAAAAAATGGCCTTTTTCATGAAAACGTCTGCCGATTTTTTCAATAGTTTCCAGGTCTTTGGACCGATTGACTCGAAATTTCTCCCAGACGTGGTCCTATACTGGCTGAACGAGACACAGCAGTCCGCATTGGATTCGGGTGAAATTTGTATTTTTGGCGAATATTTTAGTGAGAGGGACAATGTTTCATGAGGCTGGCTTAAGGCTGAGGCTAGGGTTAGGGTTAGGGTTATGGGGTTAGGGTTAGGGTTACGGGGCTAGGGTTAGGGTTACGGTCGTCTTTTGACCGATTGACTCGAAATTGCACACGCATGTCCTCCTCACTGGTGGAATGAGGCTCGCCGGTTTTGGTTGGATTCTGGTGGAATTTGTATTTTTGGTGAATATTTTAAAGAAAGAAATGGCCTTTTTCATGAAAACGTCGGCCGATTTTTTCAATAGCTTCCAGGTCTTTGGACCGATTGACTCGAAATTTCTCCCAGACGTGGTCCTATACTGGCTGAACGAGACACAGCAGTCCGCATTGGATTCGGGTGAAATTTGTATGTTTGGCGAATATTTTAAAGAAAAAAATCGGCTTTTTCATGAAAACGTCGGCCAATTTTTTCAATAGCTTCCAGGTCTTTGGACCGATTGACTCGAAATTTCTCCCAGACGTGGTCCTATACTGGCTGAACGAGACACAGCAGTCCGCATTGGATTCGGGTGAAATTTGTATTTTTGGCGAATATTTTAGTGAGAGGGACAATGTTTCATGAGGCTGGCTTAAGGCTGAGGCTAGGGTTAGGGTTAGGGTTAGGGTTAGGGTTATGGGGTTAGGGTTAGGGTTACGGGGCTAGGGTTAGGGTTACGGTCGTCTTTTGACCGATTGACTCGAAATTGCACACGCATGTCCTCCTCACTGGTGGAATGAGGCTCGCCGGTTTTGGTTGGATTCTGGTGGAATTTGTATTTTTGGTGAATATTTTAAAGAAAAAAATGGCCTTTTTCATGAAAACGTCTGCCGATTTTTTCAATAGTTTCCAGGTCTTTGGACCGATTGAATCGAAATTTCTCCCAGACGTGGTCCTATACTGGCTGAACGAGACACAGCAGTCCCCATTGGATTCGGGTGAAATTTGTATTTTTGGCGAATATTTTAGTGAGAGGGACAATGTTTCATGAGGCTGGCTTAAGGCTGAGGCTAGGGTTAGGGTTATGGGGCTAGGGTTAGGGTTACGGTCGTCTTTTGACCGATTGACTCGAAATTGCACACGCATGTCCTCCTCACTGGTGGAATGAGGCTCGCCGGTTTTGGTTGGATTCCGGTGGAATTTGTATTTTTGGTGAATATTTTAAAGAAAAAAATGGCCTTTTTCATGAAAACGTTGGCCGATTTTTTCAATAGCTTCCAGGTCTTTGGACCGATTGACTCGAAATTTCTCCCAGACGTGGTCCTATACTGGCTGAACGAGACACAGCAGTCCCCATTGGATTCGGGTGAAATTTGTTTTTTTGGCGAATATTTTAAAGAAAAAATGGCCTTTTTCATGAAAACGTCGGCCGATTTTTTCAATAGCTTCCAGGTCTTTGGACCGATTGACTCGAAATTTCTCCCAGACGTGGTCCTATACTGGCTGAACGAAACACAGCAGTCCCCATTGGATTCGGGTGAAATTTGTATTTTTGGCGAATATTTTAAAGAAAAAATGGCCTTTTTCATGAAAACGTCGGCCGATTTTTTCAATAGCTTCCAGGTCTTTGGACCGATTGACTCGAAATTTCTCCCAGACGTGGTCCTATACTGGCTGAACGAGACACAGCAGTCCGCATTGGATTCGGGTGAAATTTGTATTTTTGGCGAATATTTTAGTGAGAGGGACAATGTTTCATGAGGCTGGCTTAAGGCTGAGGCTAGGGTTAGGGTTAGGGTTAGGGTTAGGGTTATGGGGCTAGGGTTAGGGTTACGGTCGTCTTTTGACCGATTGACTCGAAATATCACACGCATGTCCTCCTCACTGGTGGAATGAGGCTCGCCGGTTTTGGTTGGATTCTGGTGGAATTTGTATTTTTGGTGAATATTTTAAAGAAAAAAATGGCCTTTTTCATGAAAACGTCGGCCGATTTTTTCAATAGCTTCCAGGTCTTTGGACCGATTGACTCGAAATTTCTCCCAGACGTGGTCCTATACTGGCTGAACGAGACACAGCAGTCCCCATTGGATTCGGGTGAAATTTGTATTTTTGGCGAATATTTTAAAGAAAAAATGGCCTTTTTCATGAAAACGTCGGCCGATTTTTTCAATAGCTTCCAGGTCTTTGGACCGATTGACTCGAAATTTCTCCCAGACGTGGTCCTATACTGGCTGAACGAGACACAGCAGTCCCCATTGGATTCGGGTGAAATTTGTATTTTTGGCGAATATTTTAGTGAGAGGGACAATGTTTCATGAGGCTGGCTTAAGGCTGAGGCTAGGATTAGGGTTATGGGGCTAGGGCTAGGGTTACGGTCGTCTTTTGACCGATTGACTCGAAATTGCACACGCATGTCCTCCTCACTGGTGGAATGAGGCTCGCCGGTTTTGGTTGGATTCCGGTGGAATTTGTATTTTTGGTGAATAATTTAAAGAAAAAAATGGCCTTTTTCATGAAAACGTTGGCCGATTTTTTCAATAGCTTCCAGGTCTTTGGACCGATTGACTCGAAATTTCTCCCAGACGTGGTCCTATACTGGCTGAACGAGACACAGCAGTCCGCATTGGATTCGGGTGAAATTTGTATTTTTGGCGAATATTTTAGTGAGAGGGACAATGTTTCATGAGGCTCGCTTAAGGCTGAGGCTAGGGTTAGGGTTAGGGTTAGGGTTAGGGTTATGGGGCTAGGGTTAGGGTTACGGTCGTCTTTTGACCGATTGACTCGAAATATCACACGCATGTCCTCCTCACTGGTGGAATGAGGCTCGCCGGTTTTGGTTGGATTCTGGTGGAATTTGTATTTTTGGTGAATATTTTAAAGAAAAAAATGGCCTTTTTCATGAAAACGTCGGCCGATTTTTTCAATAGCTTCCAGGTCTTTGGACCGATTGACTCGAAATTTCTCCCAGACGTGGTCCTATACTGGCTGAACGAGACACAGCAGTCCGCATTGGATTCGGGTGAAATTTGTATTTTTGGCGAATATTTTAGTGAGAGGGACAATGTTTCATGAGGCTCGCTTAAGGCTGAGGCTAGGGTTAGGGTTAGGGTTAGGGTTATGGGGCTAGGGTTAGGGTTACGGTCGTCTTTTGACCGATTGACTCGAAATATCACACGCATGTCCTCCTCACTGGTGGAATGAGGCTCGCCGGTTTTGGTTGGATTCTGGTGGAATTTGTATTTTTGGTGAATATTTTAAAGAAAAAAATGGCCTTTTTCATGAAAACGTCGGCCGATTTTTTCAATAGCTTCCAGGTCTTTGGACCGATTGACTCGAAATTTCTCCCAGACGTGGTCCTATACTGGCTGAACGAGACACAGCAGTCCGCATTGGATTCGGGTGAAATTTGTATTTTTGGCGAATATTTTAAAGAAAAAAATGGGCTTTTTCATGAAAACGTCGGCCAATTTTTTCAATAGCTTCCAGGTCTTTGGACCGATTGACTCGAAATTTCTCCCAGACGTGGTCCTATACTGGCTGAACGAGACACAGCAGTCCGCATTGGATTCGGGTGAAATTTGTATTTTTGGCGAATATTTTAGTGAGAGGGACAATGTTTCATGAGGCTGGCTTAAGGCTGAGGCTAGGGTTAGGGTTAGGGTTAGGGTTATGGGGCTAGGGTTAGGGTTACGGTCGTCTTTTGACCGATTGACTCGAAATTGCACACGCATGTCCTCCTCACTGGTGGAATGAGGCTCGCCGGTTTTGGTTGGATTCCGGTGGAATTTGTATTTTTGGTGAATATTTTAAAGAAAAAAATGGCCTTTTTCATGAAAACGTCGGCCGATTTTTTCAATAGCTTCCAGGTCTTTGGACCGATTGACTCGAAATTTCTCCCAGACGTGGTCCTATACTGGCTGAACGAGACACAGCAGTCCCCATTGGATTCGGGTGAAATTTGTATTTTTGGCGAATATTTTAGTGAGAGGGACAATGTTTCATGAGGCTGGCTTAAGGCTGAGGCGAGGGTTAGGGTTATGGGGCTAGGGTTAGGGTTACGGTCGTCTTTTGACCGATTGACTCGAAATTGCACACGCATGTCCTCCTCACTGGTGGAATGAGGCTCGCCGGTTTTGGTTGGATTCCGGTGGAATTTGTATTTTTGGTGAATATTTTAAAGAAAAAAATGGCCTTTTTCATGAAAACGTTGGCCGATTTTTTCAATAGCTTCCAGGTCTTTGGACCGATTGACTCGAAATTTCTCCCAGACGTGGTCCTATACTGGCTGAACGAGACACAGCAGTCCCCATTGGATTCGGGTGAAATTTGTTTTTTTGGCGAATATTTTAAAGAAAAAATGGCCTTTTTCATGAAAACGTCGGCCGATTTTTTCAATAGCTTCCAGGTCTTTGGACCGATTGACTCGAAATTTCTCCCAGACGTGGTCCTATACTGGCTGAACGAAACACAGCAGTCCCCATTGGATTCGGGTGAAATTTGTATTTTTGGCGAATATTTTAAAGAAAAAATGGCCCTTTTCATGAAAACGTCGGCCGATTTTTTCAATAGCTTCCAGGTCTTTGGACCGATTGACTCGAAATTTCTCCCAGACGTGGTCCTATACTGGCTGAACGAGACACAGCAGTCCGCATTGGATTCGGGTGAAATTTGTATTTTTGGCGAATATTTTAGTGAGAGGGACAATGTTTCATGAGGCTGGCTTAAGGCTGAGGCTAGGATTAGGGTTAGGGTTACGGGGCTAGGGTTAGGGTTACGGTCGTCTTTTGACCGATTGACTCGAAATTGCACACGCATGTCCTCCTCACTGGTGGAATGAGGCTCGCCGGTTTTGGTTGGATTCTGGTGGAATTTGTATTTTTGGTGAATATTTTAAAGAAAAAAATGGCCTTTTTCATGAAAACGTCGGCCGATTTTTTCAATAGCTTCCAGGTCTTTGGACCGATTGACTCGAAATTTCTCCCAGACGTGGTCCTATACTGGCTGAACGAGACACAGCAGTCCGCATTGGATTCGGGTGAAATTTGTATTTTTGGCGAATATTTTAAAGAAAAAAATGGGCTTTTTCATGAAAACGTCGGCCAATTTTTTCAATAGCTTCCAGGTCTTTGGACCGATTGACTCGAAATTTCTCCCAGACGTGGTCCTATACTGGCTGAACGAGACACAGCAGTCCGCATTGGATTCGGGTGAAATTTGTATTTTTGGCGAATATTTTAGTGAGAGGGACAATGTTTCATGAGGCTGGCTTAAGGCTGAGGCTAGGGTTAGGGTTATGGGGCTAGGGTTAGGGTTACGGTCGTCTTTTGACCGATTGACTCGAAATTGCACACGCATGTCCTCCTCACTGGTGGAATGAGGCTCGCCGGTTTTGGTTGGATTCCGGTGGAATTTGTATTTTTGGTGAATATTTTAAAGAAAAAAATGGCCTTTTTCATGAAAACGTTGGCCGATTTTTTCAATAGCTTCCAGGTCTTTGGACCGATTGACTCGAAATTTCTCCCAGACGTGGTCCTATACTGGCTGAACGAGACACAGCAGTCCCCATTGGATTCGGGTGAAATTTGTATTTTTGGTGAATATTTTAAAGAAAAAAATGGCCTTTTTCATGAAAACGTCGGCCGATTTTTTCAATAGCTTCCAGGTCTTTGGACCGATTGACTCGAAATTTCTCCCAGACGTGGTCCTATACTGGCTGAACGAGACACAGCAGTCCGCATTGGATTCGGGTGAAATTTGTATTTTTGGCGAATATTTTAAAGAAAAAAATGGGCTTTTTCATGAAAACGTCGGCCAATTTTTTCAATAGCTTCCAGGTCTTTGGACCGATTGACTCGAAATTTCTCCCAGACGTGGTCCTATACTGGCTGAACGAGACACAGCAGTCCGCATTGGATTCGGGTGAAATTTGTATTTTTGGCGAATATTTTAGTGAGAGGGACAATGTTTCATGAGGCTGGCTTAAGGCTGAGGCTAGGGTTAGGGTTAGGGTTACGGGGCTAGGGTTAGGGTTACGGTCGTCTTTTGACCGATTGACTCGAAATTGCACACGCATGTCCTCCTCACTGGTGGAATGAGGCTCGCCGGTTTTGGTTGGATTCTGGTGGAATTTGTATTTTTGGTGAATATTTTAAAGAAAAAAATGGCCTTTTTCATGAAAACGTCGGCCGATTTTTTCAATAGCTTCCAGGTCTTTGGACCGATTGACTCGAAATTTCTCCCAGACGTGGTCCTATACTGGCTGAACGAGACACAGCAGTCCCCATTGGATTCGGGTGAAATTTGTATTTTTGGCGAATATTTTAAAGAAAAAATGGCCTTTTTCATGAAAACGTCGGCCGATTTTTTCAATAGCTTCCAGGTCTTTGGACCGATTGACTCGAAATTTCTCCCAGACGTGGTCCTATACTGGCTGAACGAGACACAGCAGTCCGCATTGGATTCGGGTGAAATTTGTATTTTTGGCGAATATTTTAGTGAGAGGGACAATGTTTCATGAGGCTGGCTTAAGGCTGAGGCTAGGATTAGGGTTAGGGTTACGGGGCTAGGGTTAGGGTTACGGTCGTCTTTTGACCGATTGACTCGAAATTGCACACGCATGTCCTCCTCACTGGTGGAATGAGGCTCGCCGGTTTTGGTTGGATTCTGGTGGAATTTGTATTTTTGGTGAATATTTTAAAGAAAAAAATGGCCTTTTTCATGAAAACGTCGGCCGATTTTTTCAATAGCTTCCAGGTCTTTGGACCGATTGACTCGAAATTTCTCCCAGACGTGGTCCTATACTGGCTGAACGAGACACAGCAGTCCGCATTGGATTCGGGTGAAATTTGTATTTTTGGCGAATATTTTAAAGAAAAAAATGGGCTTTTTCATGAAAACGTCGGCCAATTTTTTCAATAGCTTCCAGGTCTTTGGACCGATTGACTCGAAATTTCTCCCAGACGTGGTCCTATACTGGCTGAACGAGACACAGCAGTCCGCATTGGATTCGGGTGAAATTTGTATTTTTGGCGAATATTTTAGTGAGAGGGACAATGTTTCATGAGGCTGGCTTAAGGCTGAGGCTAGGGTTAGGGTTAGGGTTAGGGTTATGGGGTTAGGGTTAGGGTTACGGGGCTAGGGTTAGGGTTACGGTCGTCTTTTGACCGATTGACTCGAAATTGCACACGCATGTCCTCCTCACTGGTGGAATGAGGCTCGCCGGTTTTGGTTGGATTCTGGTGGAATTTGTATTTTTGGTGAATATTTTAAAGAAAAAAATGGCCTTTTTCATGAAAACGTCGGCCGATTTTTTCAATAGCTTCCAGGTCTTTGGACCGATTGACTCGAAATTTCTCCCAGACGTGGTCCTATACTGGCTGAACGAGACACAGCAGTCCCCATTGGATTCGGGTGAAATTTGTATTTTTGGCGAATATTTTAGTGAGAGGGACAATGTTTCATGAGGCTGGCTTAAGGCTGAGGCTAGGGTTAGGGTTAGGGTTATGGGGTTAGGGTTAGGGTTACGGGGCTAGGGTTAGGGTTACGGTCGTCTTTTGACCGATTGACTCGAAATTGCACACGCATGTCCTCCTCACTGGTGGAATGAGGCTCGCCGGTTTTGGTTGGATTCTGGTGGAATTTGTATTTTTGGTGAATATTTTAAAGAAAAAAATGGCCTTTTTCATGAAAACGTCGGCCGATTTTTTCAATAGCTTCCAGGTCTTTGGACCGATTGACTCGAAATTTCTCCCAGACGTGGTCCTATACTGGCTGAACGAGACACAGCAGTCCCCATTGGATTCGGGTGAAATTTGTATTTTTGGCGAATATTTTAGTGAGAGGGACAATGTTTCATGAGGCTGGCTTAAGGCTGAGGCTAGGGTTAGGGTTATGGGGCTAGGGTTAGGGTTACGGTCGTCTTTTGACCGATTGACTCGAAATTGCACACGCATGTCCTCCTCACTGGTGGAATGAGGCTCGCCGGTTTTGGTTGGATTCCGGTGGAATTTGTATTTTTGGTGAATATTTTAAAGAAAAAAATGGCCTTTTTCATGAAAACGTTGGCCGATTTTTTCAATAGCTTCCAGGTCTTTGGACCGATTGACTCGAAATTTCTCCCAGACGTGGTCCTATACTGGCTGAACGAGACACAGCAGTCCCCATTGGATTCGGGTGAAATTTGTTTTTTTGGCGAATATTTTAAAGAAAAAATGGCCTTTTTCATGAAAACGTCGGCCGATTTTTTCAATAGCTTCCAGGTCTTTGGACCGATTGACTCGAAATTTCTCCCAGACGTGGTCCTATACTGGCTGAACGAAACACAGCAGTCCCCATTGGATTCGGGTGAAATTTGTATTTTTGGCGAATATTTTAAAGAAAAAATGGCCTTTTTCATGAAAACGTCGGCCGATTTTTTCAATAGCTTCCAGGTCTTTGGACCGATTGACTCGAAATTTCTCCCAGACGTGGTCCTATACTGGCTGAACGAGACACAGCAGTCCGCATTGGATTCGGGTGAAATTTGTATTTTTGGCGAATATTTTAGTGAGAGGGACAATGTTTCATGAGGCTGGCTTAAGGCTGAGGCTAGGGTTAGGGTTAGGGTTACGGGGCTAGGGTTAGGGTTACGGTCGTCTTTTGACCGATTGACTCGAAATTGCACACGCATGTCCTCCTCACTGGTGGAATGAGGCTCGCCGGTTTTGGTTGGATTCTGGTGGAATTTGTATTTTTGGTGAATATTTTAAAGAAAAAAATGGCCTTTTTCATGAAAACGTCGGCCGATTTTTTCAATAGCTTCCAGGTCTTTGGACCGATTGACTCGAAATTTCTCCCAGACGTGGTCCTATACTGGCTGAACGAGACACAGCAGTCCGCATTGGATTCGGGTGAAATTTGTATTTTTGGCGAATATTTTAAAGAAAAAAATGGGCTTTTTCATGAAAACGTCGGCCAATTTTTTCAATAGCTTCCAGGTCTTTGGACCGATTGACTCGAAATTTCTCCCAGACGTGGTCCTATACTGGCTGAACGAGACACAGCAGTCCGCATTGGATTCGGGTGAAATTTGTATTTTTGGCGAATATTTTAGTGAGAGGGACAATGTTTCATGAGGCTGGCTTAAGGCTGAGGCTAGGGTTAGGGTTAGGGTTAGGGTTATGGGGTTAGGGTTAGGGTTACGGGGCTAGGGTTAGGGTTACGGTCGTCTTTTGACCGATTGACTCGAAATTGCACACGCATGTCCTCCTCACTGGTGGAATGAGGCTCGCCGGTTTTGGTTGGATTCTGGTGGAATTTGTATTTTTGGTGAATATTTTAAAGAAAAAAATGGCCTTTTTCATGAAAACGTCGGCCGATTTTTTCAATAGCTTCCAGGTCTTTGGACCGATTGACTCGAAATTTCTCCCAGACGTGGTCCTATACTGGCTGAACGAGACACAGCAGTCCGCATTGGATTCGGGTGAAATTTGTATTTTTGGCGAATATTTTAAAGAAAAAAATGGGCTTTTTCATGAAAACGTCGGCCAATTTTTTCAATAGCTTCCAGGTCTTTGGACCGATTGACTCGAAATTTCTCCCAGACGTGGTCCTATACTGGCTGAACGAGACACAGCAGTCCGCATTGGATTCGGGTGAAATTTGTATTTTTGGCGAATATTTTAGTGAGAGGGACAATGTTTCATGAGGCTGGCTTAAGGCTGAGGCTAGGGTTAGGGTTAGGGTTAGGGTTATGGGGTTAGGGTTAGGGTTACGGGGCTAGGGTTAGGGTTACGGTCGTCTTTTGACCGATTGACTCGAAATTGCACACGCATGTCCTCCTCACTGGTGGAATGAGGCTCGCCGGTTTTGGTTGGATTCTGGTGGAATTTGTATTTTTGGTGAATATTTTAAAGAAAAAAATGGCCTTTTTCATGAAAACGTCGGCCGATTTTTTCAATAGCTTCCAGGTCTTTGGACCGATTGACTCGAAATTTCTCCCAGACGTGGTCCTATACTGGCTGAACGAGACACAGCAGTCCGCATTGGATTCGGGTGAAATTTGTATTTTTGGCGAATATTTTAGTGAGAGGGACAATGTTTCATGAGGCTGGCTTAAGGCTGAGGCTAGGGTTAGGGTTATGGGGCTAGGGTTAGGGTTACGGTCGTCTTTTGACCGATTGACTCGAAATTGCACACGCATGTCCTCCTCACTGGTGGAATGAGGCTCGCCGGTTTTGGTTGGATTCCGGTGGAATTTGTATTTTTGGTGAATATTTTAAAGAAAAAAATGGCCTTTTTCATGAAAACGTTGGCCGATTTTTTCAATAGCTTCCAGGTCTTTGGACCGATTGACTCGAAATTTCTCCCAGACGTGGTCCTATACTGGCTGAACGAGACACAGCAGTCCCCATTGGATTCGGGTGAAATTTGTTTTTTTGGCGAATATTTTAAAGAAAAAATGGCCTTTTTCATGAAAACGTCGGCCGATTTTTTCAATAGCTTCCAGGTCTTTGGACCGATTGACTCGAAATTTCTCCCAGACGTGGTCCTATACTGGCTGAACGAAACACAGCAGTCCCCATTGGATTCGGGTGAAATTTGTATTTTTGGCGAATATTTTAAAGAAAAAATGGCCTTTTTCATGAAAACGTCGGCCGATTTTTTCAATAGCTTCCAGGTCTTTGGACCGATTGACTCGAAATTTCTCCCAGACGTGGTCCTATACTGGCTGAACGAGACACAGCAGTCCGCATTGGATTCGGGTGAAATTTGTATTTTTGGCGAATATTTTAGTGAGAGGGACAATGTTTCATGAGGCTGGCTTAAGGCTGAGGCTAGGGTTAGGGTTAGGGTTACGGGGCTAGGGTTAGGGTTACGGTCGTCTTTTGACCGATTGACTCGAAATTGCACACGCATGTCCTCCTCACTGGTGGAATGAGGCTCGCCGGTTTTGGTTGGATTCTGGTGGAATTTGTATTTTTGGTGAATATTTTAAAGAAAAAAATGGCCTTTTTCATGAAAACGTCGGCCGATTTTTTCAATAGCTTCCAGGTCTTTGGACCGATTGACTCGAAATTTCTCCCAGACGTGGTCCTATACTGGCTGAACGAGACACAGCAGTCCGCATTGGATTCGGGTGAAATTTGTATTTTTGGCGAATATTTTAAAGAAAAAAATGGGCTTTTTCATGAAAACGTCGGCCAATTTTTTCAATAGCTTCCAGGTCTTTGGACCGATTGACTCGAAATTTCTCCCAGACGTGGTCCTATACTGGCTGAACGAGACACAGCAGTCCGCATTGGATTCGGGTGAAATTTGTATTTTTGGCGAATATTTTAGTGAGAGGGACAATGTTTCATGAGGCTGGCTTAAGGCTGAGGCTAGGGTTAGGGTTAGGGTTAGGGTTATGGGGTTAGGGTTAGGGTTACGGGGCTAGGGTTAGGGTTACGGTCGTCTTTTGACCGATTGACTCGAAATTGCACACGCATGTCCTCCTCACTGGTGGAATGAGGCTCGCCGGTTTTGGTTGGATTCTGGTGGAATTTGTATTTTTGGTGAATATTTTAAAGAAAAAAATGGCCTTTTTCATGAAAACGTCGGCCGATTTTTTCAATAGCTTCCAGGTCTTTGGACCGATTGACTCGAAATTTCTCCCAGACGTGGTCCTATACTGGCTGAACGAGACACAGCAGTCCGCATTGGATTCGGGTGAAATTTGTATTTTTGGCGAATATTTTAGTGAGAGGGACAATGTTTCATGAGGCTGGCTTAAGGCTGAGGCTAGGGTTAGGGTTATGGGGCTAGGGTTAGGGTTACGGTCGTCTTTTGACCGATTGACTCGAAATTGCACACGCATGTCCTCCTCACTGGTGGAATGAGGCTCGCCGGTTTTGGTTGGATTCCGGTGGAATTTGTATTTTTGGTGAATATTTTAAAGAAAAAAATGGCCTTTTTCATGAAAACGTTGGCCGATTTTTTCAATAGCTTCCAGGTCTTTGGACCGATTGACTCGAAATTTCTCCCAGACGTGGTCCTATACTGGCTGAACGAGACACAGCAGTCCCCATTGGATTCGGGTGAAATTTGTTTTTTTGGCGAATATTTTAACCCTCTATGGTACCGTGTTGCCTTCAGGCAACATACCCATTTTTGGCCCGTCACATCTCCACCATACATCCCTTTGAATGATGCTATACTTTAAAAGAATGGGAAGACCACAAGGAACCAATAACAATGCTTTAATTTGTCACATGACCTTCAGGAAGCCATCTTGAAACCCATTTTCCCAGACTTTTTCAAAGAAAACAGGTTAGCCATTTTGCTCCTTAAAAAGTGGCTGAAAACATAATTTTCGGGCCCTTTTAGGTCGTGAAAAAAATATATGCACACTCATAGATGAGTAAACTTTAACTTTTTATTGTTAAATGCAATTTAATTGCTCATTAAATAGTGGAAACTTGTTAAAATCCAACTGTTGCCTTGAGGCAACAACGTACCATTATGGAAAATTGCCTATGTTGCCTTGAGGCAACAGTGAACCATTATGGAATCACCATGGCAGCATAAAATGTTGGTAGTATGTGTTTAGGTACATATAATATTCAAAAGAATGCCATTCATCATAATCTTTATATTTTATATATTATTATATTATAATATTATTATTATGTGTTATATTTTCCTCCATTTACAGAATGAATTCAGCATTAATCTATGCCCCTGTGAGGATATGGGTTGTTCCACAATGCCTACAGGCAACATTTAGACCAGAAACCATTTAAAAGAGTTATTTTTTGGTTTCTTTTACATTTAAAATGAAAAATTAATTAAGTTTTTTTATATTTTACACATGTTAATGAAATAAATGATGATGAAATTGAAAATAAAACTCTTTTAAAAAAATTATTTATGCACCATTATGGTACAATGTTGCCTTCAGGCAACGAACCCCAAAAACTTCCAAAAAAATTAAATAATTATAAAATTTCTTTAGATTATGTTTATTTAGTCTATTTTAGGACAAAAAAACACTCCAAACATTTTTTTCCTAACTGGCATCATAATGCGTACCATAGAGGGTTAAAGAAAAAATGGCCTTTTTCATGAAAACGTCGGCCGATTTTTTCAATAGCTTCCAGGTCTTTGGACCGATTGACTCGAAATTTCTCCCAGACGTGGTCCTATACTGGCTGAACGAAACACAGCAGTCCCCATTGGATTCGGGTGAAATTTGTATTTTTGGCGAATATTTTAAAGAAAAAATGGCCTTTTTCATGAAAACGTCGGCCGATTTTTTCAATAGCTTCCAGGTCTTTGGACCGATTGACTCGAAATTTCTCCCAGACGTGGTCCTATACTGGCTGAACGAGACACAGCAGTCCGCATTGGATTCGGGTGAAATTTGTATTTTTGGCGAATATTTTAGTGAGAGGGACAATGTTTCATGAGGCTGGCTTAAGGCTGAGGCTAGGGTTAGGGTTAGGGTTACGGGGCTAGGGTTAGGGTTACGGTCGTCTTTTGACCGATTGACTCGAAATTGCACACGCATGTCCTCCTCACTGGTGGAATGAGGCTCGCCGGTTTTGGTTGGATTCTGGTGGAATTTGTATTTTTGGTGAATATTTTAAAGAAAAAAATGGCCTTTTTCATGAAAACGTCGGCCGATTTTTTCAATAGCTTCCAGGTCTTTGGACCGATTGACTCGAAATTTCTCCCAGACGTGGTCCTATACTGGCTGAACGAGACACAGCAGTCCGCATTGGATTCGGGTGAAATTTGTATTTTTGGCGAATATTTTAAAGAAAAAAATGGGCTTTTTCATGAAAACGTCGGCCAATTTTTTCAATAGCTTCCAGGTCTTTGGACCGATTGACTCGAAATTTCTCCCAGACGTGGTCCTATACTGGCTGAACGAGACACAGCAGTCCGCATTGGATTCGGGTGAAATTTGTATTTTTGGCGAATATTTTAGTGAGAGGGACAATGTTTCATGAGGCTGGCTTAAGGCTGAGGCTAGGGTTAGGGTTAGGGTTAGGGTTATGGGGTTAGGGTTAGGGTTACGGGGCTAGGGTTAGGGTTACGGTCGTCTTTTGACCGATTGACTCGAAATTGCACACGCATGTCCTCCTCACTGGTGGAATGAGGCTCGCCGGTTTTGGTTGGATTCTGGTGGAATTTGTATTTTTGGTGAATATTTTAAAGAAAAAAATGGCCTTTTTCATGAAAACGTCGGCCGATTTTTTCAATAGCTTCCAGGTCTTTGGACCGATTGACTCGAAATTTCTCCCAGACGTGGTCCTATACTGGCTGAACGAGACACAGCAGTCCCCATTGGATTCGGGTGAAATTTGTATTTTTGGCGAATATTTTAGTGAGAGGGACAATGTTTCATGAGGCTGGCTTAAGGCTGAGGCTAGGGTTAGGGTTATGGGGCTAGGGTTAGGGTTACGGTCGTCTTTTGACCGATTGACTCGAAATTGCACACGCATGTCCTCCTCACTGGTGGAATGAGGCTCGCCGGTTTTGGTTGGATTCCGGTGGAATTTGTATTTTTGGTGAATATTTTAAAGAAAAAAATGGCCTTTTTCATGAAAACGTTGGCCGATTTTTTCAATAGCTTCCAGGTCTTTGGACCGATTGACTCGAAATTTCTCCCAGACGTGGTCCTATACTGGCTGAACGAGACACAGCAGTCCCCATTGGATTCGGGTGAAATTTGTTTTTTTGGCGAATATTTTAAAGAAAAAATGGCCTTTTTCATGAAAACGTCGGCCGATTTTTTCAATAGCTTCCAGGTCTTTGGACCGATTGACTCGAAATTTCTCCCAGACGTGGTCCTATACTGGCTGAACGAAACACAGCAGTCCCCATTGGATTCGGGTGAAATTTGTATTTTTGGCGAATATTTTAAAGAAAAAATGGCCTTTTTCATGAAAACGTCGGCCGATTTTTTCAATAGCTTCCAGGTCTTTGGACCGATTGACTCGAAATTTCTCCCAGACGTGGTCCTATACTGGCTGAACGAGACACAGCAGTCCGCATTGGATTCGGGTGAAATTTGTATTTTTGGCGAATATTTTAGTGAGAGGGACAATGTTTCATGAGGCTGGCTTAAGGCTGAGGCTAGGGTTAGGGTTAGGGTTACGGGGCTAGGGTTAGGGTTACGGTCGTCTTTTGACCGATTGACTCGAAATTGCACACGCATGTCCTCCTCACTGGTGGAATGAGGCTCGCCGGTTTTGGTTGGATTCTGGTCGAATTTGTATTTTTGGTGAATATTTTAAAGAAAAAAATGGCCTTTTTCATGAAAACGTCGGCCGATTTTTTCAATAGCTTCCAGGTCTTTGGACCGATTGACTCGAAATTTCTCCCAGACGTGGTCCTATACTGGCTGAACGAGACACAGCAGTCCGCATTGGATTCGGGTGAAATTTGTATTTTTGGCGAATATTTTAAAGAAAAAAATGGGCTTTTTCATGAAAACGTCGGCCAATTTTTTCAATAGCTTCCAGGTCTTTGGACCGATTGACTCGAAATTTCTCCCAGACGTGGTCCTATACTGGCTGAACGAGACACAGCAGTCCGCATTGGATTCGGGTGAAATTTGTATTTTTGGCGAATATTTTAGTGAGAGGGACAATGTTTCATGAGGCTGGCTTAAGGCTGAGGCTAGGGTTAGGGTTAGGGTTAGGGTTATGGGGTTAGGGTTAGGGTTACGGGGCTAGGGTTAGGGTTACGGTCGTCTTTTGACCGATTGACTCGAAATTGCACACGCATGTCCTCCTCACTGGTGGAATGAGGCTCGCCGGTTTTGGTTGGATTCTGGTGGAATTTGTATTTTTGGTGAATATTTTAAAGAAAAAAATGGCCTTTTTCATGAAAACGTCGGCCGATTTTTTCAATAGCTTCCAGGTCTTTGGACCGATTGACTCGAAATTTCTCCCAGACGTGGTCCTATACTGGCTGAACGAGACACAGCAGTCCCCATTGGATTCGGGTGAAATTTGTATTTTTGGCGAATATTTTAGTGAGAGGGACAATGTTTCATGAGGCTGGCTTAAGGCTGAGGCTAGGGTTAGGGTTATGGGGCTAGGGTTAGGGTTACGGTCGTCTTTTGACCGATTGACTCGAAATTGCACACGCATGTCCTCCTCACTGGTGGAATGAGGCTCGCCGGTTTTGGTTGGATTCCGGTGGAATTTGTATTTTTGGTGAATATTTTAAAGAAAAAAATGGCCTTTTTCATGAAAACGTTGGCCGATTTTTTCAATAGCTTCCAGGTCTTTGGACCGATTGACTCGAAATTTCTCCCAGACGTGGTCCTATACTGGCTGAACGAGACACAGCAGTCCCCATTGGATTCGGGTGAAATTTGTTTTTTTGGCGAATATTTTAAAGAAAAAATGGCCTTTTTCATGAAAACGTCGGCCGATTTTTTCAATAGCTTCCAGGTCTTTGGACCGATTGACTCGAAATTTCTCCCAGACGTGGTCCTATACTGGCTGAACGAGACACAGCAATCCGCATTGGATTCGGGTGAAATTTGTATTTTTGGCGAATATTTTAGTGAGAGGGACAATGTTTCATGAGGCTGGCTTAAGGCTGAGGCTAGGGTTAGGGTTAGGGTTACGGGGCTAGGGTTAGGGTTACGGTCGTCTTTTGACCGATTGACTCGAAATTGCACACGCATGTCCTCCTCACTGGTGGAATGAGGCTCGCCGGTTTTGGTTGGATTCTGGTGGAATTTGTATTTTTGGTGAATATTTTAAAGAAAAAAATGGCCTTTTTCATGAAAACGTCGGCCGATTTTTTCAATAGCTTCCAGGTCTTTGGACCGATTGACTCGAAATTTCTCCCAGACGTGGTCCTATACTGGCTGAACGAGACACAGCAGTCCGCATTGGATTCGGGTGAAATTTGTATTTTTGGCGAATATTTTAAAGAAAAAAATGGGCTTTTTCATGAAAACGTCGGCCAATTTTTTCAATAGCTTCCAGGTCTTTGGACCGATTGACTCGAAATTTCTCCCAGACGTGGTCCTATACTGGCTGAACGAGACACAGCAGTCCGCATTGGATTCGGGTGAAATTTGTATTTTTGGCGAATATTTTAGTGAGAGGGACAATGTTTCATGAGGCTGGCTTAAGGCTGAGGCTAGGGTTAGGGTTAGGGTTAGGGTTATGGGGTTAGGGTTAGGGTTACGGGGCTAGGGTTAGGGTTACGGTCGTCTTTTGACCGATTGACTCGAAATTGCACACGCATGTCCTCCTCACTGGTGGAATGAGGCTCGCCGGTTTTGGTTGGATTCTGGTGGAATTTGTATTTTTGGTGAATATTTTAAAGAAAAAAATGGCCTTTTTCATGAAAACGTCGGCCGATTTTTTCAATAGCTTCCAGGTCTTTGGACCGATTGACTCGAAATTTCTCCCAGACGTGGTCCTATACTGGCTGAACGAGACACAGCAGTCCCCATTGGATTCGGGTGAAATTTGTATTTTTGGCGAATATTTTAAAGAAAAAATGGCCTTTTTCATGAAAACGTCGGCCGATTTTTTCAATAGCTTCCAGGTCTTTGGACCGATTGACTCGAAATTTCTCCCAGACGTGGTCCTATACTGGCTGAACGAGACACAGCAGTCCGCATTGGATTCGGGTGAAATTTGTATTTTTGGCGAATATTTTAGTGAGAGGGACAATGTTTCATGAGGCTGGCTTAAGGCTGAGGCTAGGGTTAGGGTTAGGGTTAGGGTTATGGGGCTAGGGTTAGGGTTACGGTCGTCTTTTGACCGATTGACTCGAAATTGCACACGCATGTCCTCCTCGCTGGTGGAATGAGGCTTGCCGGTTTTGGTTGGATTCTGGTGGAATTTGTATTTTTGGTGAATATTTTAAAGAAAAAAATTGCCTTTTTCATGAAAACGTCGGCCGATTTTTTCAATAGCTTCCAGGTCTTTGGACCGATTGACTCGAAATTTCTCCCAGACGTGGTCCTATACTGGCTGAACGAGACACAGCAGTCCGCATTGGATTCGGGTGAAATTTGTATTTTTGGCGAATATTTTAGTGAGAGGGACAATGTTTCATGAGGCTGGCTTAAGGCTGAGGCTAGGGTTAGGGTTAGGGTTACGGGGCTAGGGTTAGGGTTACGGTCGTCTTTTGACCGATTGACTCGAAATTGCACACGCATGTCCTCCTCACTGGTGGAATGAGGCTCGCCGGTTTTGGTTGGATTCTGTTGGAATTTGTTTTTTTGGTGAATATTTTAAAGAAAAAAATGGGCTTTTTCATGAAAACGTCGGCCGATTTTTTCAATAGCTTCCAGGTCTTTGGACCGATTGACTCGAAATTTCTCCCAGACGTGGTCCTATACTGGCTGAACGAGACACAGCAGTCCGCATTGGATTCGGGTGAAATTTGTATTTTTGGCGAATATTTTAGTGAGAGGGACAATGTTTCATGAGGCTGGCTTAAGGCTGAGGCTAGGGTTAGGGTTAGGGTTACGGGGCTAGGGTTAGGGTTACGGTCGTCTTTTGACCGATTGACTCGAAATTGCACACGCATGTCCTCCTCACTGGTGGAATGAGGCTCGCCGGTTTTGGTTGGATTCTGGTGGAATTTGTATTTTTGGTGAATATTTTAAAGAAAAAAATGGCCTTTTTCATGAAAACGTCGGCCGATTTTTTCAATAGCTTCCAGGTCTTTGGACCGATTGACTCGAAATTTCTCCCAGACGTGGTCCTATACTGGCTGAACGAGACACAGCAGTCCGCATTGGATTCGGGTGAAATTTGTATTTTTGGCGAATATTTTAAAGAAAAAAATGGGCTTTTTCATGAAAACGTCGGCCAATTTTTTCAATAGCTTCCAGGTCTTTGGACCGATTGACTCGAAATTTCTCCCAGACGTGGTCCTATACTGGCTGAACGAGACACAGCAGTCCGCATTGGATTCGGGTGAAATTTGTATTTTTGGCGAATATTTTAGTGAGAGGGACAATGTTTCATGAGGCTGGCTTAAGGCTGAGGCTAGGGTTAGGGTTAGGGTTAGGGTTATGGGGTTAGGGTTAGGGTTACGGGGCTAGGGTTAGGGTTACGGTCGTCTTTTGACCGATTGACTCGAAATTGCACACGCATGTCCTCCTCACTGGTGGAATGAGGCTCGCCGGTTTTGGTTGGATTCGGGTGAAATTTGTATTTTTGGCGAATATTTTAAAGAAAAAATGGCCTTTTTCATGAAAACGTCTGCCGATTTTTTCAATAGCTTCCAGGTCTTTGGACCGATTGACTCGAAATTTCTCCCAGACGTGGTCCTATACTGGCTGAACGAGACACAGCAGTCCGCATTGGATTCGGGTGAAATTTGTATTTTTGGCGAATATTTTAGTGAGAGAGACAATGTTTCATGAGGCTGGCTTAAGGCTGAGGCTAGGGTTAGGGTTAGGGTTATGGGGTTAGGGTTAGGGTTACGGGGCTAGGGTTAGGGTTACGGTCGTCTTTTGACCGATTGACTCGAAATTGCACACGCATGTCCTCCTCACTGGTGGAATGAGGCTTGCCGGTTTTGGTTGGATTCTGGTGGAATTTGTATTTTTGGTGAATATTTTAAAGAAAAAAATGGCCTTTTTCATGAAAACGTCGGCCGATTTTTTCAATAGCTTCCAGGTCTTTGGACCGATTGACTCGAAATTTCTCCCAGACGTGGTCCTATACTGGCTGAACGAGACACAGCAGTCCGCATTGGATTCGGGTGAAATTTGTATTTTTGGCGAATATTTTAAAGAAAAAATGGCCTTTTTCATGAAAACGTCTGCCGATTTTTTCAATAGTTTCCAGGTCTTTGGACCGATTGACTCGAAATTTCTCCCAGACGTGGTCCTATACTGGCTGAACGAGACACAGCAGTCCGCATTGGATTCGGGTGAAATTTGTATTTTTGGCGAATATTTTAAAGAAAAAATGGCCTTTTTCATGAAAACGTCTGCCGATTTTTTCAATAGCTTCCAGGTCTTTGGACCGATTGACTCGAAATTTCTCCCAGACGTGGTCCTATACTGGCTGAACGAGACACAGCAGTCCGCATTGGATTCGGGTGAAATTTGTATTTTTGGCGAATATTTTAGTGAGAGGGACAATGTTTCATGAGGCTGGCTTAAGGCTGAGGCTAGGGTTAGGGTTAGGGTTATGGGGTTAGGGTTAGGGTTACGGGGCTAGGTTTAGGGTTACGGTCGTCTTTTGACCGATTGACTCGAAATTGCACACGCATGTCCTCCTCACTGGTGGAATGAGGCTCGCCGGTTTTGGTTGGATTCTGGTGGAATTTGTATTTTTGGTGAATATTTTAAAGAAAAAAATGGCCTTTTTCATGAAAACGTCGGCCGATTTTTTCAATAGCTTCCAGGTCTTTGGACCGATTGACTCGAAATTTCTCCCAGACGTGGTCCTATACTGGCTGAACGAGACACAGCAGTCCCCATTGGATTCGGGTGAAATTTGTATTTTTGGCGAATATTTTAAAGAAAAAATGGCCTTTTTCATGAAAACGTCGGCCGATTTTTTCAATAGCTTCCAGGTCTTTGGACCGATTGACTCGAAATTTCTCCCAGACGTGGTCCTATACTGGCTGAACGAGACACAGCAGTCCGCATTGGATTCGGGTGAAATTTGTATTTTTGGCGAATATTTTAGTGAGAGGGACAATGTTTCATGAGGCTGGCTTAAGGCTGAGGCTAGGGTTAGGGTTAGGTTTAGGGTTACGGGGCTAGGGTTAGGGTTACGGTCGTCTTTTGACCGATTGACTCGAAATTGCACACGCATGTCCTCCTCACTGGTGGAATGAGGCTCGCCGGTTTTGGTTGGATTCTGGTGGAATTTGTATTTTTGGTGAATATTTTAAAGAAAAAAATGGCCTTTTTCATGAAAACGTCGGCCGATTTTTTCAATAGCTTCCAGGTCTTTGGACCAATTGACTCGAAATTTCTCCCAGACGTGGTCCTATACTGGCTGAACGAGACACAGCAGTCCGCATTGGATTCGGGTGAAATTTGTATTTTTGGCGAATATTTTAGTGAGAGAGACAATGTTTCATGAGGCTGGCTTAAGGCTGAGGCTAGGGTTAGGGTTAGGGTTATGGGGTTAGGGTTAGGGTTACGGGGCTAGGGTTAGGGTTACGGTCGTCTTTTGACCGATTGACTCGAAATTGCACACGCATGTCCTCCTCACTGGTGGAATGAGGCTTGCCGGTTTTGGTTGGATTCTGGTGGAATTTGTATTTTTGGTGAATATTTTAAAGAAAAAAATGGCCTTTTTCATGAAAACGTCGGCCGATTTTTTCAATAGCTTCCAGGTCTTTGGACCGATTGACTCGAAATTTCTCCCAGACGTGGTCCTATACTGGCTGAACGAGACACAGCAGTCCGCATTGGATTCGGGTGAAATTTGTATTTTTGGCGAATATTTTAAAGAAAAAATGGCCTTTTTCATGAAAACGTCTGCCGATTTTTTCAATAGTTTCCAGGTCTTTGGACCGATTGACTCGAAATTTCTCCCAGACGTGGTCCTATACTGGCTGAACGAGACACAGCAGTCCGCATTGGATTCGGGTGAAATTTGTATTTTTGGCGAATATTTTAAAGAAAAAATGGCCTTTTTCATGAAAACGTCTGCCGATTTTTTCAATAGCTTCCAGGTCTTTGGACCGATTGACTCGAAATTTCTCCCAGACGTGGTCCTATACTGGCTGAACGAGACACAGCAGTCCGCATTGGATTCGGGTGAAATTTGTATTTTTGGCGAATATTTTAGTGAGAGGGACAATGTTTCATGAGGCTGGCTTAAGGCTGAGGCTAGGGTTAGGGTTAGGGTTATGGGGTTAGGGTTAGGGTTACGGGGCTAGGTTTAGGGTTACGGTCGTCTTTTGACCGATTGACTCGAAATTGCACACGCATGTCCTCCTCACTGGTGGAATGAGGCTCGCCGGTTTTGGTTGGATTCTGGTGGAATTTGTATTTTTGGTGAATATTTTAAAGAAAAAAATGGCCTTTTTCATGAAAACGTCGGCCGATTTTTTCAATAGCTTCCAGGTCTTTGGACCGATTGACTCGAAATTTCTCCCAGACGTGGTCCTATACTGGCTGAACGAGACACAGCAGTCCCCATTGGATTCGGGTGAAATTTGTATTTTTGGCGAATATTTTAAAGAAAAAATGGCCTTTTTCATGAAAACGTCGGCCGATTTTTTCAATAGCTTCCAGGTCTTTGGACCGATTGACTCGAAATTTCTCCCAGACGTGGTCCTATACTGGCTGAACGAGACACAGCAGTCCGCATTGGATTCGGGTGAAATTTGTATTTTTGGCGAATATTTTAGTGAGAGGGACAATGTTTCATGAGGCTGGCTTAAGGCTGAGGCTAGGGTTAGGGTTAGGTTTAGGGTTACGGGGCTAGGGTTAGGGTTACGGTCGTCTTTTGACCGATTGACTCGAAATTGCACACGCATGTCCTCCTCACTGGTGGAATGAGGCTCGCCGGTTTTGGTTGGATTCTGGTGGAATTTGTTTTTTTGGTGAATATTTTAAAGAAAAAAATGGCCTTTTTCATGAAAACGTCGGCCGATTTTTTCAATAGCTTCCAGGTCTTTCGACTGATTGACTCGAAATTTCTCCCAGACGTGGTCCTATACTGGCTGAAGGAGACACAGCAGTCCCCATTGGATTCGGGTGAAATTTGTATTTTTGGCGAATATTTTAGTGAGAGGGACAATGTTTCATGAGGCTGGCTTAAGGCTGAGGCTAGGGTTAGGGTTAGGGTTACGGGGCTAGGGTTAGGGTTACGGTCGTCTTTTGACCGATTGACTCGAAATTGCACACGCATGTCCTCCTCACTGGTGGAATGAGGCTCGCCGGTTTTGGTTGGATTCTGTTGGAATTTGTTTTTTTGGTGAATATTTTAAAGAAAAAAATGGCCTTTTTCATGAAAACGTCGGCCGATTTTTTCAATAGCTTCCAGGTCTTTGGACCGATTGACTCGAAATTTCTCCCAGACGTGGTCCTATACTGGCTGAACGAGACACAGCAGTCCGCATTGGATTCGGGTGAAATTTGTATTTTTGGCGAATATTTTAGTGAGAGAGACAATGTTTCATGAGGCTGGCTTAAGGCTGAGGCTAGGGTTAGGGTTAGGGTTATGGGGTTAGGGTTAGGGTTACGGGGCTAGGGTTAGGGTTACGGTCGTCTTTTGACCGATTGACTCGAAATTGCACACGCATGTCCTCCTCACTGGTGGAATGAGGCTTGCCGGTTTTGGTTGGATTCTGGTGGAATTTGTATTTTTGGTGAATATTTTAAAGAAAAAAATGGCCTTTTTCATGAAAACGTCGGCCGATTTTTTCAATAGCTTCCAGGTCTTTGGACCGATTGACTCGAAATTTCTCCCAGACGTGGTCCTATACTGGCTGAACGAGACACAGCAGTCCGCATTGGATTCGGGTGAAATTTGTATTTTTGGCGAATATTTTAAAGAAAAAATGGCCTTTTTCATGAAAACGTCTGCCGATTTTTTCAATAGTTTCCAGGTCTTTGGACCGATTGACTCGAAATTTCTCCCAGACGTGGTCCTATACTGGCTGAACGAGACACAGCAGTCCGCATTGGATTCGGGTGAAATTTGTATTTTTGGCGAATATTTTAAAGAAAAAATGGCCTTTTTCATGAAAACGTCTGCCGATTTTTTCAATAGCTTCCAGGTCTTTGGACCGATTGACTCGAAATTTCTCCCAGACGTGGTCCTATACTGGCTGAACGAGACACAGCAGTCCGCATTGGATTCGGGTGAAATTTGTATTTTTGGCGAATATTTTAGTGAGAGGGACAATGTTTCATGAGGCTGGCTTAAGGCTGAGGCTAGGGTTAGGGTTAGGGTTATGGGGTTAGGGTTAGGGTTACGGGGCTAGGGTTAGGGTTACGGTCGTCTTTTGACCGATTGACTCGAAATTGCACACGCATGTCCTCCTCACTGGTGGAATGAGGCTCGCCGGTTTTGGTTGGATTCTGGTGGAATTTGTATTTTTGGTGAATATTTTAAAGAAAAAAATGGCCTTTTTCATGAAAACGTCGGCCGATTTTTTCAATAGCTTCCAGGTCTTTGGACCGATTGACTCGAAATTTCTCCCAGACGTGGTCCTATACTGGCTGAACGAGACACAGCAGTCCCCATTGGATTCGGGTGAAATTTGTATTTTTGGCGAATATTTTAAAGAAAAAAATGGCCTTTTTCATGAAAACGTCGGCCGATTTTTTCAATAGCTTCCAGGTCTTTGGACCGATTGACTCAAAATTTCTCCCAGACGTGGTCCTATACTGGCTGAACGAGACACAGCAGTCCGCATTGGATTCGGGTGAAATTTGTATTTTTGGCGAATATTTTAGTGAGAGGGACAATGTTTCATGAGGCTGGCTTAAGGCTGAGGCTAGGGTTAGGGTTAGGGTTAGGGTTACGGGGCTAGGGTTAGGGTTACGGTCGTCTTTTGACCGATTGACTCGAAATTGCACACGCATGTCCTCCTCACTGGTGGAATGAGGCTCGCCGGTTTTGGTTGGATTCTGGTGGAATTTGTTTTTTTGGTGAATATTTTAAAGAAAAAAATGGCCTTTTTCATGAAAACGTCGGCCGATTTTTTCAATAGCTTCCAGGTCTTTCGACCGATTGACTCGAAATTTCTCCCAGACGTGGTCCTATACTGGCTGAACGAGACACAGCAGTCCCCATTGGATTCGGGTGAAATTTGTATTTTTGGCGAATATTTTAGTGAGATGGACAATGTTTCATGAGGCTGGCTTAAGGCTGAGGCTAGGGTTAGGGTTAGGGTTAGGGTTATGGGGCTAGGGTTAGGGTTACGGTCGTCTTTTGACCGATTGACTCGAAATTGCACACGCATGTCCTCCTCACTGGTGGAATGAGGCTCGCCGGTTTTGGTTGGATTCCGGTGGAATTTGTATTTTTGGTGAATATTTTAAAGAAAAAAATGGCCTTTTTCATGAAAACGTCGGCCGATTTTTTCAATAGCTTCCAGGTCTTTGGACCGATTGACTCGAAATTTCTCCCAGACGTGGTCCTATACTGGCTGAACGAGACACAGCAGTCCGCATTGGATTCGGGTGAAATTTGTATTTTTGGCGAATATTTTAAAGAAAAAAATGGCCTTTTTCATGAAAACGTCGGCCAATTTTTTCTATAGCTTCCAGGTCTTTGGACCGATTGACTCGAAATTTCTCCCAGACGTGGTCCTATACTGGCTGAACGAGACACAGCAGTCCGCATTGGATTCGGGTGAAATTTGTATTTTTGGCGAATATTTTAGTGAGAGAGACAATGTTTCATGAGGCTGGCTTAAGGCTGAGGCTAGGGTTAGGGTTAGGGTTATGGGGCTAGGGTTAGGGTTACGGTCGTCTTTTGACCGATTGACTCGAAATTGCACACGCATGTCCTCCTCACTGGTGGAATGAGGCTCGCCGGTTTTGGTTGGATTCTGGTGGAATTTGTATTTTTGGTGAATATTTTAAAGAAAAAAATGGCCTTTTTCATGAAAACGTTGGCCGATTTTTTCAATAGCTTCCAGGTCTTTGGACCGATTGACTCGAAATTTCTCCCAGACGTGGTCCTATACTGGCTGAACGAGACACAGCAGTCCGCATTGGATTCGGGTGAAATTTGTATTTTTGGCGAATATTTTAGTGAGAGGGACAATGTTTCATGAGGCTGGCTTAAGGCTGAGGCTAGGGTTAGGGTTAGGGTTAGGGTTATGGGGCTAGGGTTAGGGTTACGGTCGTCTTTTGACCGATTGACTCGAAATTGCACACGCATGTCCTCCTCACTGGTGGAATGAGGCTCGCCGGTTTTGGTTGGATTCCGGTGGAATTTGTATTTTTGGTGAATATTTTAAAGAAAAAAATGGCCTTTTTCATGAAAACGTCGGCCGATTTTTTCAATAGCTTCCAGGTCTTTGGACCGATTGACTCGAAATTTCTCCCAGACGTGGTCCTATACTGGCTGAACGAGACACAGCAGTCCGCATTGGATTCGGGTGAAATTTGTATTTTTGGCGAATATTTTAAAGAAAAAAATGGCCTTTTTCATGAAAACGTCGGCCAATTTTTTCTATAGCTTCCAGGTCTTTGGACCGATTGACTCGAAATTTCTCCCAGACGTGGTCCTATACTGGCTGAACGAGACACAGCAGTCCGCATTGGATTCGGGTGAAATTTGTATTTTTGGCGAATATTTTAGTGAGAGAGACAATGTTTCATGAGGCTGGCTTAAGGCTGAGGCTAGGGTTAGGGTTAGGGTTATGGGGCTAGGGTTAGGGTTACGGTCGTCTTTTGACCGATTGACTCGAAATTGCACACGCATGTCCTCCTCACTGGTGGAATGAGGCTCGCCGGTTTTGGTTGGATTCTGGTGGAATTTGTATTTTTGGTGAATATTTTAAAGAAAAAAATGGCCTTTTTCATGAAAACGTTGGCCGATTTTTTCAATAGCTTCCAGGTCTTTGGACCGATTGACTCGAAATTTCTCCCAGACGTGGTCCTATACTGGCTGAACGAGACACAGCAGTCCGCATTGGATTCGGGTGAAATTTGTATTTTTGGCGAATATTTTAGTGAGAGGGACAATGTTTCATGAGGCTGGCTTAAGGCTGAGGCTAGGGTTAGGGTTAGGGTTAGGGTTATGGGGCTAGGGTTAGGGTTACGGTCGTCTTTTGACCGATTGACTCGAAATTGCACACGCATGTCCTCCTCACTGGTGGAATGAGGCTCGCCGGTTTTGGTTGGATTCCGGTGGAATTTGTATTTTTGGTGAATATTTTAAAGAAAAAAATGGCCTTTTTCATGAAAACGTCGGCCGATTTTTTCAATAGCTTCCAGGTCTTTGGACCGATTGACTCGAAATTTCTCCCAGACGTGGTCCTATACTGGCTGAACGAGACACAGCAGTCCGCATTGGATTCGGGTGAAATTTGTATTTTTGGCGAATATTTTAAAGAAAAAAATGGCCTTTTTCATGAAAACGTCGGCCAATTTTTTCTATAGCTTCCAGGTCTTTGGACCGATTGACTCGAAATTTCTCCCAGACGTGGTCCTATACTGGCTGAACGAGACACAGCAGTCCGCATTGGATTCGGGTGAAATTTGTATTTTTGGCGAATATTTTAGTGAGAGAGACAATGTTTCATGAGGCTGGCTTAAGGCTGAGGCTAGGGTTAGGGTTAGGGTTATGGGGCTAGGGTTAGGGTTACGGTCGTCTTTTGACCGATTGACTCGAAATTGCACACGCATGTCCTCCTCACTGGTGGAATGAGGCTCGCCGGTTTTGGTTGGATTCCGGTGGAATTTGTATTTTTGGTGAATATTTTAAAGAAAAAAATGGCCTTTTTCATGAAAACGTCGGCCGATTTTTTCAATAGCTTCCAGGTCTTTGGACCGATTGACTCGAAATTTCTCCCAGACGTGGTCCTATACTGGCTGAACGAGACACAGCAGTCCGCATTGGATTCGGGTGAAATTTGTATTTTTGGCGAATATTTTAAAGAAAAAAATGGCCTTTTTCATGAAAACGTCGGCCAATTTTTTCTATAGCTTCCAGGTCTTTGGACCGATTGACTCGAAATTTCTCCCAGACGTGGTCCTATACTGGCTGAACGAGACACAGCAGTCCGCATTGGATTCGGGTGAAATTTGTATTTTTGGCGAATATTTTAGTGAGAGAGACAATGTTTCATGAGGCTGGCTTAAGGCTGAGGCTAGGGTTAGGGTTAGGGTTATGGGGCTAGGGTTAGGGTTACGGTCGTCTTTTGACCGATTGACTCGAAATTGCACACGCATGTCCTCCTCACTGGTGGAATGAGGCTCGCCGGTTTTGGTTGGATTCTGGTGGAATTTGTATTTTTGGTGAATATTTTAAAGAAAAAAATGGCCTTTTTCATGAAAACGTTGGCCGATTTTTTCAATAGCTTCCAGGTCTTTGGACCAATTGACTCGAAATTTCTCCCAGACGTGGTCCTATACTGGCTGAACGAGACACAGCAGTCCGCATTGGATTCGGGTGAAATTTGTATTTTTGGCGAATATTTTAGTGAGAGGGACAATGTTTCATGAGGCTGGCTTAAGGCTGAGGCTAGGGTTAGGGTTAGGGTTATGGGGCTAGGGTTAGGGTTACGGTCGTCTTTTGACCGATTGACTCGAAATTGCACACGCATGTCCTCCTCACTGGTGGAATGAGGCTCGCCGGTTTTGGTTGGATTCTGGTGGAATTTGTATTTTTGGTGAATATTTTAAAGAAAAAAATGGCCTTTTTCATGAAAACGTTGGCCGATTTTTTCAATAGCTTCCAGGTCTTTGGACCAATTGACTCGAAATTTCTCCCAGACGTGGTCCTATACTGGCTGAACGAGACACAGCAGTCCGCATTGGATTCGGGTGAAATTTGTATTTTTGGCGAATATTTTAGTGAGAGGGACAATGTTTCATGAGGCTGGCTTAAGGCTGAGGCTAGGGTTAGGGTTAGGGTTACGGGGCTAGGGTTAGGGTTACGGTCGTCTTTTGACCGATTGACTTGAAATTGCACACGCATGTCCTCCTCACTGGTGGAATGAGGCTCGCCGGTTTTGGTTGGATTCTGGTGGAATTTGTTTTTTTGGTGAATATTTTAAAGAAAAAAATGGCCTTTTTCATGAAAACGTTGGCCGATTTTTTCAATAGCTTCCAGGTCTTTGGACCGATTGACTCGAAATTTCTCCCAGACGTGGTCCTATACTGGCTGAACGAGACACAGCAGTCCGCATTGGATTCGGGTGAAATTTGTATTTTTGGCGAATATTTTAGTGAGAGGGACAATGTTTCATGAGGCTGGCTTAAGGCTGAGGCTAGGGTTAGGGTTAGGGTTAGGGTTATGGGGCTAGGGTTAGGGTTACGGTCGTCTTTTGACCGATTGACTCGAAATTGCACACGCATGTCCTCCTCACTGGTGGAATGAGGCTCGCCGGTTTTGGTTGGATTCCGGTGGAATTTGTATTTTTGGTGAATATTTTAAAGAAAAAAATGGCCTTTTTCATGAAAACGTCAGCCGATTTTTTCAATAGCTTCCAGGTCTTTGGACCGATTGACTCGAAATTTCTCCCAGACGTGGTCCTATACTGGCTGAACGAGACACAGCAGTCCGCATTGGATTCGGGTGAAATTTGTATTTTTGGCGAATATTTTAAAGAAAAAAATGGCCTTTTTCATGAAAACGTCGGCCAATTTTTTCTATAGCTTCCAGGTCTTTGGACCGATTGACTCGAAATTTCTCCCAGACGTGGTCCTATACTGGCTGAACGAGACACAGCAGTCCGCATTGGATTCGGGTGAAATTTGTATTTTTGGCGAATATTTTAGTGAGAGAGACAATGTTTCATGAGGCTGGCTTAAGGCTGAGGCTAGGGTTAGGGTTAGGGTTATGGGGCTAGGGTTAGGGTTACGGTCGTCTTTTGACCGATTGACTCGAAATTGCACACGCATGTCCTCCTCACTGGTGGAATGAGGCTCGCCGGTTTTGGTTGGATTCCGGTGGAATTTGTATTTTTGGTGAATATTTTAAAGAAAAAAATGGCCTTTTTCATGAAAACGTCGGCCGATTTTTTCAATAGCTTCCAGGTCTTTGGACCGATTGACTCGAAATTTCTCCCAGACGTGGTCCTATACTGGCTGAACGAGACACAGCAGTCCGCATTGGATTCGGGTGAAATTTGTATTTTTGGCGAATATTTTAGTGAGAGGGACAATGTTTCATGAGGCTGGCTTAAGGCTGAGGCTAGGGTTAGGGTTAGGGTTACGGGGCTAGGGTTAGGGTTACGGTCGTCTTTTGACCGATTGACTTGAAATTGCACACGCATGTCCTCCTCACTGGTGGAATGAGGCTCGCCGGTTTTGGTTGGATTCTGGTGGAATTTGTTTTTTTGGTGAATATTTTAAAGAAAAAAATGGCCTTTTTCATGAAAACGTCGGCCGATTTTTTCAATAGCTTCCAGGTCTTTGGACCGATTGACTCGAAATTTCTCCCAGACGTGGTCCAATACTGGCTGAACGAGACACAGCAGTCCCCATTGGATTCGGGTGAAATTTGTATTTTTGGCGAATATTTTAGTGAGAGGGACAATGTTTCATGAGGCTGGCTTAAGGCTGAGGCTAGGGTTAGGGTTAGGGTTAGGGTTATGGGGCTAGGGTTAGGGTTACGGTCGTCTTTTGACCGATTGACTCGAAATTGCACACGCATGTCCTCCTCACTGGTGGAATGAGGCTCGCCGGTTTTGGTTGGATTCCGGTGGAATTTGTATTTTTGGTGAATATTTTAAAGAAAAAAATGGCCTTTTTCATGAAAACGTCGGCCGATTTTTTCAATAGCTTCCAGGTCTTTGGACCGATTGACTCGAAATTTCTCCCAGACGTGGTCCTATACTGGCTGAACGAGACACAGCAGTCCGCATTGGATTCGGGTGAAATTTGTATTTTTGGCGAATATTTTAAAGAAAAAAATGGCCTTTTTCATGAAAACGTCGGCCAATTTTTTCTATAGCTTCCAGGTCTTTGGACCGATTGACTCGAAATTTCTCCCAGACGTGGTCCTATACTGGCTGAACGAGACACAGCAGTCCGCATTGGATTTGGGTGAAATTTGTATTTTTGGCGAATATTTTAGTGAGAGAGACAATGTTTCATGAGGCTGGCTTAAGGCTGAGGCTAGGGTTAGGGTTAGGGTTATGGGGCTAGGGTTAGGGTTACGGTCGTCTTTTGACCGATTGACTCGAAATTGCACACGCATGTCCTCCTCACTGGTGGAATGAGGCTCGCCGGTTTTGGTTGGATTCTGGTGGAATTTGTATTTTTGGTGAATATTTTAAAGAAAAAAATGGCCTTTTTCATGAAAACGTTGGCCGATTTTTTCAATAGCTTCCAGGTCTTTGGACCGATTGACTCGAAATTTCTCCCAGACGTGGTCCTATACTGGCTGAACGAGACACAGCAGTCCGCATTGGATTCGGGTGAAATTTGTATTTTTGGCGAATATTTTAGTGAGAGGGACAATGTTTCATGAGGCTGGCTTAAGGCTGAGGCTAGGGTTAGGGTTAGGGTTACGGGGCTAGGGTTAGGGTTACGGTCGTCTTTTGACCGATTGACTTGAAATTGCACACGCATGTCCTCCTCACTGGTGGAATGAGGCTCGCCGGTTTTGGTTGGATTCTGGTGGAATTTGTTTTTTTGGTGAATATTTTAAAGAAAAAAATGGCCTTTTTCATGAAAACGTCGGCCGATTTTTTCAATAGCTTCCAGGTCTTTGGACCGATTGACTCGAAATTTCTCCCAGACGTGGTCCAATACTGGCTGAACGAGACACAGCAGTCCCCATTGGATTCGGGTGAAATTTGTATTTTTGGCGAATATTTTAGTGAGAGGGACAATGTTTCATGAGGCTGGCTTAAGGCTGAGGCTAGGGTTAGGGTTAGGGTTAGGGTTATGGGGCTAGGGTTAGGGTTACGGTCGTCTTTTGACCGATTGACTCGAAATTGCACACGCATGTCCTCCTCACTGGTGGAATGAGGCTCGCCGGTTTTGGTTGGATTCCGGTGGAATTTGTATTTTTGGTGAATATTTTAAAGAAAAAAATGGCCTTTTTCATGAAAACGTCGGCCGATTTTTTCAATAGCTTCCAGGTCTTTGGACCGATTGACTCGAAATTTCTCCCAGACGTGGTCCTATACTGGCTGAACGAGACACAGCAGTCCGCATTGGATTCGGGTGAAATTTGTATTTTTGGCGAATATTTTAAAGAAAAAAATGGCCTTTTTCATGAAAACGTCGGCCAATTTTTTCTATAGCTTCCAGGTCTTTGGACCGATTGACTCGAAATTTCTCCCAGACGTGGTCCTATACTGGCTGAACGAGACACAGCAGTCCGCATTGGATTTGGGTGAAATTTGTATTTTTGGCGAATATTTTAGTGAGAGAGACAATGTTTCATGAGGCTGGCTTAAGGCTGAGGCTAGGGTTAGGGTTAGGGTTATGGGGCTAGGGTTAGGGTTACGGTCGTCTTTTGACCGATTGACTCGAAATTGCACACGCATGTCCTCCTCACTGGTGGAATGAGGCTCGCCGGTTTTGGTTGGATTCTGGTGGAATTTGTATTTTTGGTGAATATTTTAAAGAAAAAAATGGCCTTTTTCATGAAAACGTTGGCCGATTTTTTCAATAGCTTCCAGGTCTTTGGACCGATTGACTCGAAATTTCTCCCAGACGTGGTCCTATACTGGCTGAACGAGACACAGCAGTCCGCATTGGATTCGGGTGAAATTTGTATTTTTGGCGAATATTTTAGTGAGAGGGACAATGTTTCATGAGGCTGGCTTAAGGCTGAGGCTAGGGTTAGGGTTAGGGTTACGGGGCTAGGGTTAGGGTTACGGTCGTCTTTTGACCGATTGACTTGAAATTGCACACGCATGTCCTCCTCACTGGTGGAATGAGTCTCGCCGGTTTTGGTTGGATTCAGGTGGAATTTGTTTTTTTGGTGAATATTTTAAAGAAAAAAATGGCCTTTTTCATGAAAACGTCGGCCGATTTTTTCAATAGCTTCCAGGTCTTTGGACCGATTGACTCGAAATTTCTCCCAGACGTGGTCCAATACTGGCTGAACGAGACACAGCAGTCCCCATTGGATTCGGGTGAAATTTGTATTTTTGGCGAATATTTTAGTGAGAGGGACAATGTTTCATGAGGCTGGCTTAAGGCTGAGGCTAGGGTTAGGGTTAGGGTTAGGGTTATGGGGCTAGGGTTAGGGTTACGGTCGTCTTTTGACCGATTGACTCGAAATTGCACACGCATGTCCTCCTCACTGGTGGAATGAGGCTCGCCGGTTTTGGTTGGATTCCGGTGGAATTTGTATTTTTGGTGAATATTTTAAAGAAAAAAATGGCCTTTTTCATGAAAACGTCGGCCGATTTTTTCAATAGCTTCCAGGTCTTTGGACCGATTGACTCGAAATTTCTCCCAGACGTGGTCCTATACTGGCTGAACGAGACACAGCAGTCCGCATTGGATTCGGGTGAAATTTGTATTTTTGGCGAATATTTTAAAGAAAAAAATGGCCTTTTTCATGAAAACGTCGGCCAATTTTTTCTATAGCTTCCAGGTCTTTGGACCGATTGACTCGAAATTTCTCCCAGACGTGGTCCTATACTGGCTGAACGAGACACAGCAGTCCGCATTGGATTCGGGTGAAATTTGTATTTTTGGCGAATATTTTAGTGAGAGAGACAATGTTTCATGAGGCTGGCTTAAGGCTGAGGCTAGGGTTAGGGTTAGGGTTATGGGGCTAGGGTTAGGGTTACGGTCGTCTTTTGACCGATTGACTCGAAATTGCACACGCATGTCCTCCTCACTGGTGGAATGAGGCTCGCCGGTTTTGGTTGGATTCTGGTGGAATTTGTATTTTTGGTGAATATTTTAAAGAAAAAAATGGCCTTTTTCATGAAAACGTTGGCCGATTTTTTCAATAGCTTCCAGGTCTTTGGACCGATTGACTCGAAATTTCTCCCAGACGTGGTCCTATACTGGCTGAACGAGACACAGCAGTCCGCATTGGATTCGGGTGAAATTTGTATTTTTGGCGAATATTTTAGTGAGAGGGACAATGTTTCATGAGGCTGGCTTAAGGCTGAGGCTAGGGTTAGGGCTAGGGTTAGGGTTAGGGTTATGGGGCTAGGGTTAGGGTTACGGTCGTCTTTTGACCGATTGACTCGAAATTGCACACGCATGTCCTCCTCACTGGTGGAATGAGGCTCGCCGGTTTTGGTTGGATTCCGGTGGAATTTGTATTTTTGGTGAATATTTTAAAGAAAAAAATGGCCTTTTTCATGAAAACGTCGGCCGATTTTTTCAATAGCTTCCAGGTCTTTGGACCGATTGACTCGAAATTTCTCCCAGACGTGGTCCTATACTGGCTGAACGAGACACAGCAGTCCGCATTGGATTCGGGTGAAATTTGTATTTTTGGCGAATATTTTAAAGAAAAAAATGGCCTTTTTCATGAAAACGTCGGCCAATTTTTTCTATAGCTTCCAGGTCTTTGGACCGATTGACTCGAAATTTCTCCCAGACGTGGTCCTATACTGGCTGAACGAGACACAGCAGTCCGCATTGGATTCGGGTGAAATTTGTATTTTTGGCGAATATTTTAGTGAGAGAGACAATGTTTCATGAGGCTGGCTTAAGGCTGAGGCTAGGGTTAGGGTTAGGGTTATGGGGCTAGGGTTAGGGTTACGGTCGTCTTTTGACCGATTGACTCGAAATTGCACACGCATGTCCTCCTCACTGGTGGAATGAGGCTCGCCGGTTTTGGTTGGATTCTGGTGGAATTTGTATTTTTGGTGAATATTTTAAAGAAAAAAATGGCCTTTTTCATGAAAACGTTGGCCGATTTTTTCAATAGCTTCCAGGTCTTTGGACCGATTGACTCGAAATTTCTCCCAGACGTGGTCCTATACTGGCTGAACGAGACACAGCAGTCCGCATTGGATTCGGGTGAAATTTGTATTTTTGGCGAATATTTTAGTGAGAGGGACAATGTTTCATGAGGCTGGCTTAAGGCTGAGGCTAGGGTTAGGGTTAGGGTTACGGGGCTAGGGTTAGGGTTACGGTCGTCTTTTGACCGATTGACTTGAAATTGCACACGCATGTCCTCCTCACTGGTGGAATGAGGCTCGCCGGTTTTGGTTGGATTCTGGTGGAATTTGTTTTTTTGGTGAATATTTTAAAGAAAAAAATGGCCTTTTTCATGAAAACGTCGGCCGATTTTTTCAATAGCTTCCAGGTCTTTGGACCGATTGACTCGAAATTTCTCCCAGACGTGGTCCAATACTGGCTGAACGAGACACAGCAGTCCCCATTGGATTCGGGTGAAATTTGTATTTTTGGCGAATATTTTAGTGAGAGGGACAATGTTTCATGAGGCTGGCTTAAGGCTGAGGCTAGGGTTAGGGTTAGGGTTAGGGTTATGGGGCTAGGGTTAGGGTTACGGTCGTCTTTTGACCGATTGACTCGAAATTGCACACGCATGTCCTCCTCACTGGTGGAATGAGGCTCGCCGGTTTTGGTTGGATTCCGGTGGAATTTGTATTTTTGGTGAATATTTTAAAGAAAAAAATGGCCTTTTTCATGAAAACGTCGGCCGATTTTTTCAATAGCTTCCAGGTCTTTGGACCGATTGACTCGAAATTTCTCCCAGACGTGGTCCAATACTGGCTGAACGAGACACAGCAGTCCCCATTGGATTCGGGTGAAATTTGTATTTTTGGCGAATATTTTAGTGAGAGGGACAATGTTTCATGAGGCTGGCTTAAGGCTGAGGCTAGGGTTAGGGTTAGGGTTAGGGTTATGGGGCTAGGGTTAGGGTTACGGTCGTCTTTTGACCGATTGACTCGAAATTGCACACGCATGTCCTCCTCACTGGTGGAATGAGGCTCGCCGGTTTTGGTTGGATTCCGGTGGAATTTGTATTTTTGGTGAATATTTTAAAGAAAAAAATGGCCTTTTTCATGAAAACGTCGGCCGATTTTTTCAATAGCTTCCAGGTCTTTGGACCGATTGACTCGAAATTTCTCCCAGACGTGGTCCAATACTGGCTGAACGAGACACAGCAGTCCCCATTGGATTCGGGTGAAATTTGTATTTTTGGCGAATATTTTAGTGAGAGGGACAATGTTTCATGAGGCTGGCTTAAGGCTGAGGCTAGGGTTAGGGTTAGGGTTAGGGTTATGGGGCTAGGGTTAGGGTTACGGTCGTCTTTTGACCGATTGACTCGAAATTGCACACGCATGTCCTCCTCACTGGTGGAATGAGGCTCGCCGGTTTTGGTTGGATTCCGGTGGAATTTGTATTTTTGGTGAATATTTTAAAGAAAAAAATGGCCTTTTTCATGAAAACGTCGGCCGATTTTTTCAATAGCTTCCAGGTCTTTGGACCGATTGACTCGAAATTTCTCCCAGACGTGGTCCTATACTGGCTGAACGAGACACAGCAGTCCGCATTGGATTCGGGTGAAATTTGTATTTTTGGCGAATATTTTAAAGAAAAAAATGGCCTTTTTCATGAAAACGTCGGCCAATTTTTTCTACAGCTTCCAGGTCTTTGGACCGATTGACTCGAAATTTCTCCCAGACGTGGTCCTATACTGGCTGAACGAGACACAGCAGTCCGCATTGGATTCGGGTGAAATTTGTATTTTTGGCGAATATTTTAGTGAGAGAGACAATGTTTCATGAGGCTGGCTTAAGGCTGAGGCTAGGGTTAGGGTTAGGGTTATGGGGCTAGGGTTAGGGTTACGGTCGTCTTTTGACCGATTGACTCGAAATTGCACACGCATGTCCTCCTCACTGGTGGAATGAGGCTCGCCGGTTTTGGTTGGATTCTGGTGGATTTTGTATTTTTGGTGAATATTTTAAAGAAAAAAATGGCCTTTTTCATGAAAACGTTGGCCGATTTTTTCAATAGCTTCCAGGTCTTTGGACCGATTGACTCGAAATTTCTCCCAGACGTGGTCCTATACTGGCTGAACGAGACACAGCAGTCCGCATTGGATTCGGGTGAAATTTGTATTTTTGGCGAATATTTTAGTGAGAGGGACAATGTTTCATGAGGCTGGCTTAAGGCTGAGGCTAGGGTTAGGGTTAGGGTTACGGGGCTAGGGTTAGGGTTACGGTCGTCTTTTGACCGATTGACTTGAAATTGCACACGCATGTCCTCCTCACTGGTGGAATGAGGCTCGCCGGTTTTGGTTGGATTCTGGTGGAATTTGTTTTTTTGGTGAATATTTTAAAGAAAAAAATGGCCTTTTTCATGAAAACGTCGGCCGATTTTTTCAATAGCTTCCAGGTCTTTGGACCGATTGACTCGAAATTTCTCCCAGACGTGGTCCAATACTGGCTGAACGAGACACAGCAGTCCCCATTGGATTCGGGTGAAATTTGTATTTTTGGCGAATATTTTAGTGAGAGGGACAATGTTTCATGAGGCTGGCTTAAGGCTGAGGCTAGGGTTAGGGTTAGGGTTAGGGTTATGGGGCTAGGGTTAGGGTTACGGTCGTCTTTTGACCGATTGACTCGAAATTGCACACGCATGTCCTCCTCACTGGTGGAATGAGGCTCGCCGGTTTTGGTTGGATTCCGGTGGAATTTGTATTTTTGGTGAATATTTTAAAGAAAAAAATGGCCTTTTTCATGAAAACGTCGGCCGATTTTTTCAATAGCTTCCAGGTCTTTGGACCGATTGACTCGAAATTTCTCCCAGACGTGGTCCTATACTGGCTGAACGAGACACAGCAGTCCGCATTGGATTCGGTTGAAATTTGTATTTTTGGCGAATATTTTAGTGAGAGGAACAATGTTTCATGAGGCTGGCTTAAGGCTGAGGCTAGGGTTAGGGTTAGGTTTAGGGTTATGGGGCTAGGGTTAGGGTTATGGGGCTAGGGTTAGGGTTACGGTCGTCTTTTGACCGATTGACTCGAAATTGCACACGCATGTCCTCCTCACTGGTGGAATGAGGCTCGCCGGTTTTGGTTGGATTCTGGTGGAATTTGTATTTTTGGTGAATATTTTAAAGAAAAAAATGGCCTTTTTCATGAAAACGTCGGCCGATTTTTTCAATAGCTTCCAGGTCTTTCGACCGATTGACTCGAAATTTCTCCCAGACGTGGTCCTATACTGGCTGAACGAGACACAGCAGTCCCCATTGGATTCGGGTGAAATTTGTATTTTTGGCGAATATTTTAGTGAGATGGACAATGTTTCATGAGGCTGGCTTAAGGCTGAGGCTAGGGTTAGGGTTAGGGTTAGGGTTATGGGGCTAGGGTTAGGGTTACGGTCGTCTTTTGACCGATTGACTCGAAATTGCACACACATGTCCTCCTCACTGGTGGAATGAGGCTCGCCGGTTTTGGTTGGATTCCGGTGGAATTTGTATTTTTGGTGAATATTTTAAAGAAAAAAATGGCCTTTTTCATGAAAACGTCGGCCGATTTTTTCAATAGCTTCCAGGTCTTTGGACCGATTGACTCGAAATTTCTCCCAGACGTGGTCCAATACTGGCTGAACGAGACACAGCAGTCCCCATTGGATTCGGGTGAAATTTGTATTTTTGGCGAATATTTTAGTGAGAGGGACAATGTTTCATGAGGCTGGCTTAAGGCTGAGGCTAGGGTTAGGGTTAGGGTTAGGGTTATGGGGCTAGGGTTAGGGTTACGGTCGTCTTTTGACCGATTGACTCGAAATTGCACACGCATGTCCTCCTCACTGGTGGAATGAGGCTCGCCGGTTTTGGTTGGATTCCGGTGGAATTTGTATTTTTGGTGAATATTTTAAAGAAAAAAATGGCCTTTTTCATGAAAACGTCGGCCGATTTTTTCAATAGCTTCCAGGTCTTTGGACCGATTGACTCGAAATTTCTCCCAGACGTGGTCCTATACTGGCTGAACGAGACACAGCAGTCCGCATTGGATTCGGTTGAAATTTGTATTTTTGGCGAATATTTTAGTGAGAGGAACAATGTTTCATGAGGCTGGCTTAAGGCTGAGGCTAGGGTTAGGGTTAGGTTTAGGGTTATGGGGCTAGGGTTAGGGTTATGGGGCTAGGGTTAGGGTTACGGTCGTCTTTTGACCGATTGACTCGAAATTGCACACGCATGTCCTCCTCACTGGTGGAATGAGGCTCGCCGGTTTTGGTTGGATTCTGGTGGAATTTGTATTTTTGGTGAATATTTTAAAGAAAAAAATGGCCTTTTTCATGAAAACGTCCGCCGATTTTTTCAATAGCTTCCAGGTCTTTGGACCGATTGACTCGAAATTTCTCCCAGACGTGGTCCTATACTGGCTGAACGAGACACAGCAGTCCGCATTGGATTCGGGTGAAATTTGTATTTTTGGCGAATATTTTAAAGAAAAAATGGCCTTTTTCATGAAAACGTCGGCCGATTTTTTCAATAGCTTCCAGGTCTTTGGACCGATTGACTCGAAATTTCTCCCAGACGTGGTCCTATACTGGCTGAACGAGACACAGCAGTCCGCATTGGATTCGGGTGAAATTTGTATTTTTGGCGAATATTTTAGTGAGAGGGACAATGTTTCATGAGGCTGGCTTAAGGCTGAGGCTAGGGTTAGGGTTAGGGTTAGGGTTATGGGGCTAGGGTTAGGGTTACGGTCGTCTTTTGACCGATTGACTCGAAATTGCACACGCATGTCCTCCTCACTGGTGGAATGAGGCTCGCCGGTTTTGGTTGGATTCTGGTGGAATTTGTATTTTTGGTGAATATTTTAAAGAAAAAAATGGCCTTTTTCATGAAAACGTCGGCCGATTTTTTCAATAGCTTCCAGGTCTTTGTACCGATTGACTCGAAATTTCTCCCAGACGTGGTCCTATACTGGCTGAACGAGACACAGCAGTCCGCATTGGATTCGGTTGAAATTTGTATTTTTGGCGAATATTTTAAAGAAAAAAATGGGCTTTTTCATGAAAACGTCGGCCAATTTTTTCAATAGCTTCCAGGTCTTTGGACCGATTGACTCGAAATTTCTCCCAGACGTGGTCCTATACTGGCTGAACGAGACACAGCAGTCCGCATTGGATTCGGGTGAAATTTGTATTTTTGGCGAATATTTTAGTGAGAGAGACAATGTTTCTTGAGGCTGGCTTAAGGCTGAGGCTAGGGTTAGGGTTAGGGTTAGGGTTATGGGGTTAGGGTTAGGGTTACGGGGCTAGGGTTAGGGTTACGGTCGTCTTTTGACCGATTGACTCGAAATTGCACACGCATGTCCTCCTCACTGGTAGAATGAGGCTTGCCGGTTTTGGTTGGATTCTGGTGGAATTTGTATTTTTGGTGAATATTTTAAAGAAAAAAATGGCCTTTTTCATGAAAACGTCAGCCGATTTTTTCAATAGCTTCCAGGTCTTTCGACCGATTGACTCGAAATTTCTCCCAGACGTGGTCCTATACTGGCTGAACGAGACACAGCAGTCCCCATTGGATTCGGGTGAAATTTGTATTTTTGGCGAATATTTTAGTGAGATGGACAATGTTTCATGAGGCTGGCTTAAGGCTGAGGCTAGGGTTAGGGTTAGGGTTAGGGTTATGGGGCTAGGGTTAGGGTTACGGTCGTCTTTTGACCGATTGACTCGAAATTGCACACACATGTCCTCCTCACTGGTGGAATGAGGCTCGCCGGTTTTGGTTGGATTCCGGTGGAATTTGTATTTTTGGTGAATATTTTAAAGAAAAAAATGGCCTTTTTCATGAAAACGTCGGCCGATTTTTTCAATAGCTTCCAGGTCTTTGGACCGATTGACTCGAAATTTCTCCCAGACGTGGTCCTATACTGGCTGAACGAGACACAGCAGTCCGCATTGGATTCGGGTGAAATTTGTATTTTTGGCGAATATTTTAAAGAAAAAAATGGCCTTTTTCATGAAAACGTCGGCCAATTTTTTCTATAGCTTCCAGGTCTTTGGACCGATTGACTCGAAATTTCTCCCAGACGTGGTCCTATACTGGCTGAACGAGACACAGCAGTCCGCATTGGATTCGGGTGAAATTTGTATTTTTGGCGAATATTTTAGTGAGAGAGACAATGTTTCATGAGGCTGGCTTAAGGCTGAGGCTAGGGTTAGGGTTAGGGTTAGGGTTATGGGGTTAGGGTTAGGGTTAGGGTTACGGGGCTAGGGTTAGGGTTACGGTCGTCTTTGGACCGATTGACTCGAAATTTCTCCCAGACGTGGTCCTATACTGGCTGAACGAGACACAGCAGTCCCCATTGGATTCGGGTGAAATTTGTATTTTTGGCGAATATTTTAGTGAGAGGGACAATGTTTCATGAGGCTGGCTTAAGGCTGAGGCTAGGGTTAGGGTTACGGGGCTAGGGTTAGGGTTACGGTCGTCTTTTGACCGATTGACTCGAAATTGCACACGCATGTCCTCCTCACTGGTGGAATGAGGCTCGCCGGTTTTGGTTGGATTCTGGTGGAATTTGTATTTTTGGTGAATATTTTAAAGAAAAAAATGGCCTTTTTCATGAAAACGTCGGCCGATTTTTTCAATAGCTTCCAGGTCTTTGGACCGATTGACTCGAAATTTCTCCCAGACGTGGTCCTATACTGGCTGAACGAGACACAGCAGTCCGCATTGGATTCGGGTGAAATTTGTATTTTTGGCGAATATTTTAAAGAAAAAATGGCCTTTTTCATGAAAACGTTGGCCGATTTTTTCAATAGCTTCCAGGTCTTTGGACCGATTGACTCGAAATTTCTCTCAGACGTGGTCCTATACTGGCTGAACGAGACACAGCAGTCCGCATTGGATTCGGGTGAAATTTGTATTTTTGGCGAATATTTTAGTGAGAGGGACAATGTTTCATGAGGCTGGCTTAAGGCTGAGGCTAGGGTTAGGGTTAGGGTTAGGGTTATGGGGCTAGGGTTAGGGTTACGGTCGTCTTTTGACCGATTGACTCGAAATATCACACGCATGTCCTCCTCACTGGTGGAATGAGTCTCGCCGGTTTTGGTTGGATTCTGGTGGAATTTGTATTTTTGGTGAATATTTTAAAGAAAAAAATGGCCTTTTTCATGAAAACGTCGGCCAATTTTTTCAATAGCTTCCAGGTCTTTGGACCGATTGACTCGAAATTTCTCTCAGACGTGGTCCTATACTGGCTGAACGAGACACAGCAGTCCGCATTGGATTCGGGTGAAATTTGTATTTTTGGCGAATATTTTAGTGAGAGGGACAATGTTTCATGAGGCTGGCTTAAGGCTGAGGCTAGGGTTAGGGTTAGGGTTAGGGTTATGGGGCTAGGGTTAGGGTTACGGTCGTCTTTTGACCGATTGACTCGAAATATCACACGCATGTCCTCCTCACTGGTGGAATGAGTCTCGCCGGTTTTGGTTGGATTCTGGTGGAATTTGTATTTTTGGTGAATATTTTAAAGAAAAAAATGGCCTTTTTCATGAAAACGTCGGCCAATTTTTTCAATAGCTTCCAGGTCTTTGGACCGATTGACTCGAAATTTCTCCCAGACGTGGTCCTATACTGGCTGAACGAGACACAGCAGTCCGCATTGGATTCGGTTGAAATTTGTATTTTTGGCGAATATTTTAGTGAGAGGAACAATGTTTCATGAGGCTGGCTTAAGGCTGAGGCTAGGGTTAGGGTTAGGTTTAGGGTTATGGGGCTAGGGTTAGGGTTATGGGGCTAGGGTTAGGGTTACGGTCGTCTTTTGACCGATTGACTCGAAATTGCACACGCATGTCCTCCTCACTGGTGGAATGAGGCTCGCCGGTTTTGGTTGGATTCTGGTGAAATTTGTATTTTTGGCGAATATTTTAAAGAAAAAATGGCCTTTTTCATGAAAACGTCGGCCGATTTTTTCAATAGCTTCCAGGTCTTTGGACCGATTGACTCGAAATTTCTCCCAGACGTGGTCCTATACTGGCTGAACGAGACACAGCAGTCCGCATTGGATTCGGGTGAAATTTGTATTTTTGGCGAATATTTTAGTGAGAGGGACAATGTTTCATGAGGCTGGCTTAAGGCTGAGGCTAGGGTTAGGGTTAGGGTTAGGGTTATGGGGCTAGGGTTAGGGTTACGGTCGTCTTTTGACCGATTGACTCGAAATTGCACACGCATGTCCTCCTCACTGGTGGAATGAGGCTCGCCGGTTTTGGTTGGATTCTGGTGGAATTTGTATTTTTGGTGAATATTTTAAAGAAAAAAATGGCCTTTTTCATGAAAACGTCGGCCGATTTTTTCAATAGCTTCCAGGTCTTTAGACCGATTGACTCGAAATTTCTCCCAGACGTGGTCCTATACTGGCTGAACGAGACACAGCAGTCCGCATTGGATTCGGTTGAAATTTGTATTTTTGGCGAATATTTTAAAGAAAAAAATGGGCTTTTTCATGAAAACGTCGGCCAATTTTTTCAATAGCTTCCAGGTCTTTGGACCGATTGACTCGAAATTTCTCCCAGACGTGGTCCTATACTGGCTGAACGAGACACAGCAGTCCGCATTGGATTCGGGTGAAATTTGTATTTTTGGCGAATATTTTAGTGAGAGAGACAATGTTTCTTGAGGCTGGCTTAAGGCTGAGGCTAGGGTTAGGGTTAGGGTTAGGGTTATGGGGTTAGGGTTAGGGTTACGGGGCTAGGGTTAGGGTTACGGTCGTCTTTTGACCGATTGACTCGAAATTGCACACGCATGTCCTCCTCACTGGTGGAATGAGGCTCGCCGGTTTTGGTTGGATTCCGGTGGAATTTGTATTTTTGGTGAATATTTTAAAGAAAAAAATGGCCTTTTTCATGAAAACGTCGGCCGATTTTTTCAATAGCTTCCAGGTCTTTGGACCGATTGACTCGAAATTTCTCCCAGACGTGGTCCTATACTGGCTGAACGAGACACAGCAGTCCGCATTGGATTCGGGTGAAATTTGTATTTTTGGCGAATATTTTAAAGAAAAAAATGGCCTTTTTCATGAAAACGTCGGCCAATTTTTTCTATAGCTTCCAGGTCTTTGGACCGATTGACTCGAAATTTCTCCCAGACGTGGTCCTATACTGGCTGAACGAGACACAGCAGTCCGCATTGGATTCGGGTGAAATTTGTATTTTTGGCGAATATTTTAGTGAGAGAGACAATGTTTCTTGAGGCTGGCTTAAGGCTGAGGCTAGGGTTAGGGTTAGGGTTAGGGTTATGGGGTTAGGGTTAGGGTTACGGGGCTAGGGTTAGGGTTACGGTCGTCTTTTGACCGATTGACTCGAAATTGCACACGCATGTCCTCCTCACTGGTAGAATGAGGCTTGCCGGTTTTGGTTGGATTCTGGTGGAATTTGTATTTTTGGTGAATATTTTAAAGAAAAAAATGGCCTTTTTCATGAAAACGTCGGCCGATTTTTTCAATAGCTTCCAGGTCTTTGGACCGATTGACTCGAAATTTCTCCCAGACGTGGTCCTATACTGGCTGAACGAGACACAGCAGTCCCCATTGGATTCGGGTGAAATTTGTATTTTTGGCGAATATTTTAGTGAGAGGGACAATGTTTCATGAGGCTGGCTTAAGGCTGAGGCTAGGTTTAGGGTTAGGGTTACGGGGCTAGGGTTAGGGTTACGGTCGTCTTTTGACCGATTGACTTGAAATTGCACACGCATGTCCTCCTCACTGGTGGAATGAGGCTCGCCGGTTTTGGTTGGATTCTGGTGGAATTTGTTTTTTTGGTGAATATTTTAAAGAAAAAAATGGCCTTTTTCATGAAAACGTCGGCCGATTTTTTCAATAGCTTCCAGGTCTTTGGACCGATTGACTCGAAATTTCTCCCAGACGTGGTCCTATACTGGCTGAACGAGACACAGCAGTCCGCATTGGATTCGGGTGAAATTTGTATTTTTGGCGAATATTTTAGTGAGAGGGACAATGTTTCATGAGGCTGACTTAAGGCTGAGGCTAGGGTTAGGGTTAGGGTTACGGGGCTAGGGTTAGGGTTACGGTCGTCTTTTGACCGATTGACTCGAAATTGCACACGCATGTCCTCCTCACTGGTGGAATGAGGCTTGCCGGTTTTGGTTGGATTCTGGTGGAATTTGTATTTTTGGTGAATATTTTAAAGAAAAAAATGGCCTTTTTCATGAAAACGTCGGCCGATTTTTTCAATAGCTTCCAGGTCTTTGGACCGATTGACTCGAAATTTCTCCCAGACGTGGTCCTATACTGGCTGAACGAGACACAGCAGTCCGCATTGGATTCGGGTGAAATTTGTATTTTTGGCGAATATTTTAAAGAAAAAATGGCCTTTTTCATGAAAACGTCTGCCGATTTTTTCAATAGCTTCCAGGTCTTTGGACCGATTGACTCGAAATTTCTCCCAGACGTGGTCCTATACTGGCTGAACGAGACACAGCAGTCCCCATTGGATTCGGGTGAAATTTGTATTTTTGGCGAATATTTTAGTGAGAGGGACAATGTTTCATGAGGCTGGCTTAAGGCTGAGGCTAGGGTTAGGGTTAGGGTTAGGGTTATGGGGCTAGGGTTAGGGTTACGGTCGTCTTTTGACCGATTGACTCGAAATTGCACACGCATTTCCTCCTCACTGGTGGAATGAGGCTCGCCGGTTTTGGTTGGATTCTGGTG